>NC_037673.1:22612037-22889922 GCF_003255815.1 Theropithecus gelada
TTTTGTGGCAATGATGGATGATTCTCTCTTTCTAAATACATTAATTTTACTTACAAATTTATGTCTCCCTATTTTATTATTTTCTTTTTATCATCGAATTGTTATTTGAGATGTAGATATTGATATAAATATGATCTGGTTAAGCCTCCTCATTTCGTACTGTGAAGATAAGGTGCTGTGAATGTCAATGTGATGCATCATTTGGTATTTAAATTGAGAGTTAACTCAGTATTTTTGACTGTCTGGTGTGTTCTCCACTACATCTTATTATCTAACTAGATCTCTTTCCTTTTTAGCCCTTCTCCCCTGCGTATGTGTGAGATTTTCCAGTGAAACTCAATAACATTCATGGCCTTTTCTGGACTGAATCAGGGCATAAAATTAACTCCTCAAACCTAACATATTCCCTAAATATTTTATTAAAAGGATTAGGTGACCAAAATATTGGTCAGGTTAAGGCAGAGGAATAACTTGGAAGAATTGAAATTTTAAAAATCTACAGAAAATGAAGATAGAGTGTAGCAGAGCACAAATGTTTCCTTATTCACTTTATCTGCAAATTTTGCTGTATCATTCATATTCCTGAATATGAGATGTAGGTAAGGTAAAGAAGAAGTGAGTGATAAGCATCTTAATGTGATGACATCCATAAAATCTACATGCCACATTTCATCCAAAAGCAGATTTTCCATTTGAATTATGAACCTCTGTAAATAGGAGACAGAAATGGAAAGCCTGGAACATTTATCACTCTGGGCCCTGGCAGATTGAAATGTGATGACTTCAAAAAAAAGTAAGTTTTGATTAAGTTCTAAACAGAATTATTAGAAAAAGAGAAGATAATTTTTATAAATGTAGTGAATGCAAATATAGATATTGACTTTAATGTTTCCTTAATCTTATGATATGTACAGAAATATATGTAAATATTATTTTTAGATGATTGTAATCTTGTGCAACCGCACAGTGAGCATCCTCTGCAGGCTTTCGGAGTTACATTGAAAGTCAAAATGTTCAAGTGCCCTGACAAAGTTGTGATGATTTATGGGACATGACTCTCTTTCAGTACAGTGTAAATAAGCCAGTGCTTTAACCTATATATTTGAAAATATTCAGTACAGATTTTCAATTGCCAAAACATCTTTACGTGCTGTTTCCAAAGTGTTATGTATGTATTTATGCACATCGTGACTTGTTCCAGAAAGGATTAAATGTAACCAAAATACATACACGGCAAAATAAAATCTAACTTGGCAAGGAAGAGAGCGAATGCAATGCTGAGTGATATAGAGAAGCGATTGCTTTGATTGGGGGTAAAAGAAGATGTTGGCTAAATATCTTCTTTTATTTCACTGGGAATCATGTGTATCACATGTATGAAAACAAATAGATTACCAAACACTAGATTGTAGCTAAAAAAAGTTTAAGTTAACATCTTTTATTAGATATATTTGTCATTGAATTTTGACATTGAAAATGAATTTTCATTTGACATTGAAAATGAATTTTCCTGCTTAAAAGAAAATCTAAAGCAGACATATTTGAAGTGATAGTCTGACTCCTGTCTTGTTCTTCACATATTTTGCTGTGCACATACATCTCATTTTATAAGTATAAACTTTACTTATAAAGTACATGGACTCATTTTATAAAGTATAAAATACAGAGCAAGAGTCAATATAGATGCTCTTAGTAGACACAGAAGGTCAGGTTTCATTTATGTATTCAATACACATTTATTACATATCTATGACACACCAAGCTCTCATTTGGACCTCTTGCAAAACAATGATGGAGAGATATCAACACATCCTGCCTTCTGAGAAGTGATGGCTAAATGGGAAAAGCAGACATACATTATTCAGATGCACACAAAACTATACAATTGCACACTCTGGGTAAATGCCTTGCAGGAGAATTGTGGATATGAATAAAGCTAGGGAACCTCACCTACCTGAAGGATCAGGAAACGTTTCCCTCTTTGTTGTTATCTTGAGTTGAGCTATAATGAATGAACAGATAAACTGGGTAAAGAAGACAGTGGAGAAAGGAACTGTGGAAACATCTGAAAGGGGGAAATGAGTTGCAGGATTGCAAATGTTGTAAAGTGCTCATGTGGAAAGAGATGAGTTAATTTGTGGAAACATAATTGGAAAAAGACTAGTTAATTTAAGGAAATATAAAACATGTCCATGTGTTTTAAGTGTGAAGGACAGCGTTATGAAAAGGAGTTGACATAGATATAGCAAAGGACCAAATCGTGCAGCATGAGACAGTGTTGTGGGAGATTTTGGTGTTTCCATCTCCTTTTCTAACTAACCCATTACAGTCTTTTCTCCTTATCCATGAGGAATATGTTCCAAGATCTCCAGTGGATGCCTAAAATCTTGGATAGCACTGAACGATATACATATGTACTATGCATGAATTTCTTTTTTATTCTTCACAATTTCACAGATAGACCATTCACACTGTCATACTGTGACAGTTAATCTGATCACAGAGATGGTTACCAAGCAACTCATGGGTGGGGAGCTTTGACAGCATGGATACACTGGACAAAGGGAAGATTCATGTCATCCAGGGTGGGGAAGAGTGTGTCGGTGTAAGATTTCATCAAGCTACTCAGAACAATTTAAAATGCATAAATTATTTACTCTGGAATTTTCCATTTAACATTTTTGGACCATGATTGACCATGGGTAACAAACTACAGAAAGCATAACTGCAGATAAGGGTGTAGTACTGTACAGAACTTCATTTAGATAAGATGTAAAAATGAGACTCTAATTATGTGTAATGACAACAATTCCAGGGCTTCTTATTGCTTTTCTTTTATTTGATTAAGTCCTCACATTAAAGTCTTGGATGTGTCTCAAGTAAGGTAATCACAGTTGTTATTTTTCCAAACTTTATTACTCACTGAAATAATGTATTTTTTTATTCTTTCCTTCTGTTAGGTTCAGATGAAATGCTGCTATGTGGTACTAAATTATTCCTCTCTCTACCTAAAGGAAATAATTAATAGAATATAAAATGTTATCAACAACATTTCTCACTTTAATATTTGGAAATATTGTGAAAAGCAAGTTTTACAGTTCTTGGGAACTTTTAGGACCTAACATGGAGTTTATAAATGGAAGCTGCTATTCAAGATCCCTGTCAAATAAAACTTGTATCTTTCTGAGATTTAAAGGGAAACTGAGAGCCAATGAAACAAAAACCAAGGAAAGGAAAATAAATCAAAATAAACTAACCAGAGAGGAAACAAAACACCACAATTAGAGATAACTATTTTGTTTATTTCTCTACTCTAAAAATTTGTAAATGAAAATAATTTTTCCTTTTCAGTACAAGCTATATTGCCAATTAATCAAAGAGTCTCATGCCTGAGGAAAATTTCTTATTTACAGAAGGATACCAGATAATGAATGTATGCGAATGGCAGGGTTGGGAATAAATGTGTAAGCTTTGAGGGGGTAGATCATCCACAGACACTGATATCTTTGGGTAAAGGATTAATGGAGAACCAAATATTCCCATGCTATTTAACGATCACCCTATAGATTATTTGCCTTTTGAGAGGCAAGGCTTTAAAAAAGATGGATCTGCTTCTCATTGCCTTGAACTGATGACTCGTCCTGGCAACATTAGGATAGGAGGACCAGAATTTTAAGTGCTCAGTGATTTGCAATAATATGCAGGGCACAGCTTCACCCATAAGATAAAATTGTCAAAGACATATAAACTGTATTGAGTCAAACATCTAGACATCAACTGTACTGTTCATTTCAATAATTCAATGTCATGGAAAAAAAGGAGAGAAAGAATTAGGAGACATAGCAAAAAAATGTAATCTGTAATTCTCGATTGTTTCTTTTTTGAAGGAAGCATGTATACAAATAGGTATGAGAAAAGTTATAAATTAGGTAGCAATAGATAATTAGTATTAAGTGCTAAAATATAACTATAAAATGCAGGAAACCATTCTCATTTTTAGATGTGTGTATTTGAATATATGAGGGTAAAATATCAAGATATCTATGATTGCATTTAAAATTCCTTAGGAACAATTGATGAAATATATCCAGCAAACATTTGGCAATTATTTGAAATATACCTATATATAGTTTCTACATTTTTTTCCTCTGCTTTTCTCTGTTGGAGGTATTTAAAAATTAAATATATAAATGCACAAAATTAAACATGTACATGCATGTGTGTATACACAAATATAATCTCCAAAGCATATCAACAGTAAAACTACTTGATATGATGAAAAGAAAGAAAGTAGGAAAGGGAAGGGGAAAGGAGGGAGGGGATGGATGGTGAGTGCTATGATCTGAATGTTTGTGTCCTTCTAAAATTCTTATGTTGAAACCTAATCCCCAGTGCTATGGTATTAGGAGGTAGGACATTTGAGAGTTGTTTAGATCATGAAGGCAGAGTCGTTGTGAATGGAATTTGTACCAATTTTTACTTTTTTTTTTTTTTTTCTTACCATGAGGTCCCCCTCTATCTCACATGTTGAAGTGTAGTGGTGTGATCATAGCTCACTGTAACCTTGAACTCCTGGGCTCAAGTAATCCTCCTACCTCAGCTTCCTGAGTAGCTGGGACTAGAGGTGTGTGCTGCCACAGACAGTTAATTGTTTGTGTTTTTAATTTTTTTGTACACACAAGGTCTCAATATATTACCCAGGCTGGTCTCAAACCCCTGGTTTCAAGTGAGGCTCCCACCTAGCCACCTAAAGTGCTGGGATTATAGACATGAGCCACCATGCCTGGCTGGATTAACACCCTTATGAAAGAGGCCCCAGAGAGCTGCCTTGTGCCTTCCACAATGCAATAACATAGGAAAAAGGTGCCACTTATGAATGAGAAACTGTGCCCTCACCAGATACAGAATTGGCCTGCACCTTGATATTAGACTTCCCAGCCTCTGAGAAATAAATTTTTGTTGTTTACAGTGACCCAATCTATAAGATTCTATTATAACAGCCCAAATGAATTAAGAAGGATGGGGAAGGGCGGGTATTAAAGCAGAGGGGAGATCATATGTTTAGGAAAAATTTTACGTTGCCTTAAAATACCTAGCTTTATTCATGAGGTTTTCATCTGTAAATGTTAAGTTGGATTCAAAGTCTGTCCATTACAAAAATGTCCATGCAAATTTCAAATTTGTGCCTATGTTTTGACTATTTCTCAATCCTGTTAAACATTCTCAGCTACAGTTATTCTCAGAACTTCCAGTTTTCTATTTCTTAAACTGATATTGACCAACATCCAGATTCTACATGGTACCTGATTCTGCTCGTTTGCTTTCATCTGAACATAGAAACTAACTTGTTTTATGCAAATAGAATAATGGAGAGAAGTAACTTATTCCAATCCAATTATAATATAACTTGAAAACTCAATTGTAATACGAGTTTTCTAAAGACTTCTGCTGCCCAGTATAATTTTACACCCACAGGAAATCCATCTTACTATTTCCCATAAATTGCTATAAGCAGAACTTAGAGGTAATAAAAATAACTAATATTCATAAGTAATTGATATTATTGATGTTAAACTGAGTACATAAAATAAATCATGCCCATTTGACAGATACAGAAACTGAGAATCAGAAGTCAACCGGTTTCTCCAGTTTGCTATAAAGAATCTGAGCTAGTTTTTTATTTCAGCTTTTAATGCCTTCAAAATTAATGCACTTTTCTTCACAACATAGAGTCGTCTTTAAGACAATATTTAGTTTGCAGATGTCAAAATTATAAATTGTTCTTCATTTGAATAATGACTGCAATATGATTTCCAGGACACACATGAATCCACTGTGAGATATAGCATTTTACTTTTTCTCTGCTATAACCACAAAAGTTGAGAATTGCTACATTTTCAGGCCATTGTAGGCATTTATCAGCATGTTTCCAGATGCCTGGATATGAGGGCTGGGGATCCTCTAGGAACAACATTACAAGGACCTACATTAGCTTCAATCAGAGATTTGCAATGGCAGCAATTGCCAATGTAGTCTTCGGTTTACACTGGGGAGCTCCAAGAAGCTTCTGTCAATACCCAGGGCATACTTTAGAAAGCTCTTGTTGCACTGTGACTGAACTTTGGATTGTGTGCTGACCTTAATTGGCAGCAAGACTGAACACCAAGCTCGTTATTATCTGAGTATCACCCTAAGTATTGAGAAAGTCTTACATTTCCTGTATATATAAGTCAGGTGTCAGTAACTGAGGAAATATTCTTGCCTCTATAAATTATTCAAAGGTGTATTTTAAAAATATCTTGGACATGAAATTCTAAAGTCCTTCTGATTTGGTTTGGCTGTGTCTCCATGCTAATCTCATCTTGAATATAATCTCCCATAATCCCCATGTGTCATGGGAGGGACCTGGTAGGAGGTAATTGAATCATGGGGGTGGGTATTTCCCATGCTGCTCTCATGATAGTGAATAAGTCTCACGAGATCTGATGGTTTTATAAAGGGAGGTTTCCCTAGGCAAACCCTCTTGCCTGCCACCATGTCAAACGTCCCTTTGCTCTTTCTTCATCTTCCTCTATCATTGTGAGGCCTCCCCAGCCATGTGGAACTATGAGTCCATTAAACCCCTTTCCTCTATAAATTACCCAGTCTTGGGTATGTCTTTATTAGTAGTATAAGAACAGACGAATACACCTTCTTACCGTCTATTATTTATTTTTCCAATTTGTGTGAGCCCCATTTCTAATAGTAGGCTCAGAACATTGAGCCTCATATCCATGAGGATTTTGTTCCTTTGTTTTGGTCCCTATACATTTCCATACTATACTGCTTTTGGGGTGAACAAAGGTCATGCATTTTCCAGAAAACTCAGCAGAATTGTTTTAAAAAGAGGCACAATTATGTGATAACTTACCTGAGCCAATTGCCAAGACCACACAGCAAGTTCTATTACTTTAATCCAAAAGGAGGTCAGTTACTGCTGATTTTGTAGTAAACACTGACTAGAGTCTCGACTATATAGGCATCTGGCTTTTTCATTTAACTTTTATGATATTGTCTCTGAATTCTGAATATACATTTCCGGTTATAATTTTGTCCAACTTGTACTACCTGAGATTTGTGCAATTCTTTTGTTGGTCTTTTGAAATCTTTTATTTTTTAAATCTATTCTTTTATAATAACACATAAAATTCATTTGCCTTCTCTAAAAATATCAAAATGGTAACCTGTTTTCTATAATTCTCATTAAAAGCTGAGCTTCCATTCTCCTTCTGAATGAGGCTTCTCTTGATACATTGAGCCTTACTGCAAATTTAATTTCATATTTTCTAAACAAAATATGTCTCCACTGTTTACAAGTACTATGCTTCCCTCAGTAAATGTGTACAGGATTGCTTTATGAACATTGTAAATTCATCCTTGCTTGTATTGTGGCATGCTCTATAAATAGGAAAGCAATCTCAGAAACTCAATGCGAATTAAAATTATTATTTTTTTGCTTTATTGTTTACATTCAAAATGAAAAAAATCTTTTTCATACAGTCATTTCTCAATATAGATATTTAATGTCTTTAAGTGGAGAGAGCTCAGGAAATTAGCATTTTACCCCCAATGATATTTTAAAATTTTGTCAATATCTTGGTAAATAAAAAAGTCAGTTTTTGTTCCTGTTTTGTTTGTTTTTGCTTTTAATTATACTTAAGTTTAGAAAAACGAAATCAATGTATATTGTCAGAATGAAAGTCACAAATAAGAGTTTTCATTTCATCAGTATGGAAGACTGGATACCCCAAACGGCCACTCCACATGAAACTAAATATTAAATACTAAAATATAAGAAATGATTCTTAAATGTATGGTGAGGTTACTAATGACAGAATTGTGATGAAGTTGTAGTAAGAAAAATAATGAGGGGAAAATAAAGAGAGTTGTTATATAATGATTAAAATTTTAATTTATTAGGAAGATACAACAGTTCTAAATGTGTGTGCCATTAATCATAGTCTAAAAATAGAGGTGACTCACAAACAAAACACTACACATGGAAAATAAGTATATTATGTGGAAGAGCTTAGTGCACTCTCTCAGCAATTGTTTGATCAAAAATACCATTAAAAAATAAAGATATAGAAAACAGAAAAAGCAAAAATTAAGAACTTGATGTACTTATAGTTTATATATTTCATTCTTCCTTATATATTTCATTCTATTTTAGGATTTAATATCCTATATATGTCCAGTAGATAATGCATGAAATAAAAAATAAATGATCAAATACTAGGCTGCGTGTGTCATAGAATTAGTGTCACATAGACTGCATTACTTAACATAATCTAATTAAGGTAGAAAAATATCATTCATTTGGACAGTAAATCACACAGGTAAAATAAACATCTAAACACTTATTGTGAAAAGAAAACATTATAATGGATATTCCAAAATAGTTAAAGGTGATAAAATTTGTAAAACCATAAAAGTTTTAGATGTGGCAAATGAAATGCATTCATTTCTTTGCTGCTGTAAAAAATTACCATGAACTTAGCATCTTCAACAACAGAAATGCATTTCTAGATTTCTGGAGATCAGAATTCTGAAATTGACCTTAATAAAATTAAAGCAAAGTATTTGCAGAGTCGCACTTATTCTAGAGGTTCTAAGACATCTTTTTCCTTGACTTTGACAGTTTCTAGAGGCCACCTATATTACTTGGCTTGTAGCCTCTTTGTTCACCTTCAAAGCCAGCAGCATAGCATCTACCAATTTCTCCTAGGCCCTATTTATTTCACTTACAGCACCCTTGTGCTTAGACTGGGTCAACCAGGAGATTCTGAAAGATCTTCCCAGGTCAAGTTCTGTAAGCTTATCAGTCACACCTGTGAAGTTCTTTTTGTGTTAAGAATGTATTCACAGGTAGTAGGCATTCACAGGATATGCACATATTTTGGGTGCTCTTGTTTTGCCTAGCAAGAACAATATTCAAGGCACTATTAAACCTATAAATGCCTTATATTAGAAGGTAAAGACAGGTGGTGCCAAGATGGCCGAATAGGAACAGCTCCAGCCTACAGCTCCCAGCATGAGTGACACAGAAGATGGGTGATTTCTGCATTTCCAACTGAGGTACTGGGTTCATCTCACTGGGGCGTGTCAGACAATGGGTGCAGGACAGTGGGTGCAGCCCAACAAGTGAGAGCAGAAGCAGGGTGAAGCATCGCCTCACCCAGGAAGTGCAAGGGGGAAGGGAATTCCCTTTCCTAGCCAAGGGAAACCGTGACACCCAACACCTGGAAAATCGGGTCACTCCCACCCTAATACTGCGCTTTACCAAGGGTCTTAGCAAACAGCACACCAGGAGGTTATATCCGGTGCCTGTCTCAGAGGGTCCCCATGCCCATGGAACCTCCCTCATTGCTAGCACAGCTGGCTGAGATCTAACTGCAAGGCAGCAGTGAGGCTAGGGGAGGGGCGCTCGCCATTGCTGAGGCTTGAGTAGGTAAATAAAGCAGCTGGGAAGCTCGAACTGTATGGAGCCCACCACAGCTCAAGGAGGCCTGCCTGCCTCTGTAGACTCCACCTCTGGGGACAGGGCATAGCCAAACAAAAGGTAGCAGAAACCTCTGCAGATGTAAATATCCCTGTCTGACAGCTTTGAAGAGAGTAGTGGTTCTCCCAGCATGGAGTTTCAGATCTGAGAACAGACAGACTGCCTGCTTAAGTGGGTCCCTGACTCCAGAGTAGCCTAACTGGGAAACATCCCCCACTAGGGGCAGACTGACACCTCACACCTCACATGGACGGGTACACCTCTGAGAGGAAGCTTCCAGAGGAACAATCAGACAGCATCATTTGCTGTTCAGCAATATTCATTCTTCTGCAGGCTCTGCTGCTGATACCCAGGCAAAAAGGGTCTGGAGTGGACCTCGAGCAAACTCCAACAGACCTGCAGCTAGGAGTCCTGACTGTTAGAAGGAAAACTAACAAACAGAAAGGACATCCACACCAAAATCCCATCTGTTCGTCACCATCATCAAAGACCAAAGGTAGATAAAACCACAAAGATGGGGAAAAAGTAGTGCGTAAAAGCTGAAAATCCTAAAAATCAGAGCACCTCTACCCCTCCAAAGGAATGCAGCTCCTCGCCAGCAACAGAACAAAACTGGATGGAGAATGACTTTGACGAGCTGAGAGAAGAAGGCTTCAGACGATCAAACTTCTCCAAGTTAAAGGAGGAAGCCAGCACAAAGAAACTAAAAACCTTGAAAAAAGATTTGACGAATGGCTAACTAGAATAACCAATGTAATTAAGTCCTTAAACGACCTGATAGAGATGAAAACCATGACACGAGAACTACATAACATGCACAAGCTTCAGTAACCAACTCGATCGACTGGAAGAAAGGGTATCAGTGACTAAAGAGCAAATGAATGAAATGAAACAAGAAGAGAAGTTTATAGAAAAAAGAGTACAAAGAAATGAACAAAGCCTCCAAGAAATATGGGACCATGTGAAAAGACCAAATCTACGTCTTATTGGTGTACCTGAAAGGGACGAGGAGAATGGAACCAAGTTGGAAAACACTCTGCAGGATATTATCCAGGAGAACTTCCCCAACCTAGCAAGGCAGGCCAACATTCAAATTCAGGAAATACAGAGAATACCACAAAGATATTCCTCAAGAAGAGCAACTCCAAGACACATAATTGTCAGATTCACCAAAGTTGAAATGAAGGAAAAAATGTTAAGGGCTGCCAGAGAGAAAGGTTGGGTTACACACAAAGGGAAGCCCATCAGTCTATCATGGGATCTCTTAGCAGAAACTCTACAAGCCAGAAGAGAGTGGGGGACGATATTCAACATTCTTAAAGAAAAGAATTTCAACCCAGAATTTCATATCCAGTCAAACTATGTTTCATAAGTGAAGGAGAAATAAAATCCTCTACAGACAAGCAAATGCTGAGAGATTTTTGTCACCACCAGGTCTGTCCTACAAGAGCTCCCGAAGGAAGCACTAAACATGGAAAGAACAACCGGTACCAGCCACTGCAAAAGCATGTCAAAATGTAAAGACCATCGATGCTAGGAAGAAACCGCATCAACTAACCAGCAAAATACCCAACTAACATCATAATGACAGGATCAAGTTCACACATAATAATATTAACCTTAAATGTAAATGAGCTAAATGCTCCAATTAAAAGACACAGACTGGAGAATTGGATAGAGTCAAGACCCATCAGTTTGCTGTATTCAGGAGACATATCTCATGTGCAGAGACACACATAGGCTCAAAATAAAGGGATGCAGGAAGATCTACCAAGCAAATGGAAAACAAAAAAAGTCAGGGGTTGCAATCCTAGTCTCTGATAAAACAGACTTTAAACAACAAAGATCAAAAGAGACAAAGAAGGCCATTACATAATGGTAAAGGGATCAATTCAACAAGAAGAACTAACTATCCTAAGTATATATGCACCCAATACAGGAGCACCCAGATTCATAAAGCAAGTCCTTAGAGACTTAAAAAGAGACTTAGACTCCCACACAATAATAATGGGAGACTTTAACACCCTGCTGTCAACACTAGACAGATCAACGAGACAGAAAGTTAACAAGGATATCCAGGAATTGAACTCAGCTCTACACCAAGTGGACCTAATAGACAGCTACAGAACTCTCCACCCCAAATCAACAGAATATACATTCTTCTCAGCACCACATCACACTTATTCCAAAACTGACCACAAGTTGGAAGTAAAGCACTCCTCAGCAAATGTACAAGAACAGAAATTATAACAAACTGTCTCTCAGACCACAGTGCAATCAAACTAGAACCCAGGATTAAGAAACTCAATCAAAACCGCTCAACTACATGGAAACTGAACAACCTGCTCCTGAATGACTACTGGGTACATAACGAAATGAAGGCAGAAATAAAGATGTTCTTTGAAACCAATGAGAACAAAGATACAACATACCAGAATCTCTGGGACACATTTAAAGCGATGTGTAGAGGGAAACTTATGGCACTAAATGCCCACAAGAGAAAGCAGGAATGATTTAAAATTGACACCCTAACATCACAATTAAAAGAACTAGAGAAGCAAGAGCAAACACATTCAAAAGCTAGCAGAAGGCAAGAAATAAGTAAGATCAGAGCAGAACTGAAGGAGATAGAGACACAAAGAACCCTTCAAAAAATCAATGAATCCAGGAGCTGGTTTTTTGAAAAGATCAACAAAATTGATAATCACTAGCGAGACTAATAAAGAAGAAAAGAAAGAAGAATCAAACAGATGCAACAAAAAATGATAAAGGGGATATCACCACCGACCCCACAGAAATACAAACTACCATCAGAGAATACTATAAACACCTCATGCAAATAAACTACAAAATCTAGAAGAAATGGATAAATTCCTGGACACATACAAGCTCCCAAGACTAAACGAGGAAGAAGTTGAATCCCTGAATAGACCAATAACAGGATCTGAAATTGAGGCAATAATTAGCAGCCTAACAACCAAAAAAGTCCAGGACCAGATGGATTCACAGCCAAATTCTACCAGAGGTACATGGAGGAGCTGGTACCATTCCTTCTGAAATTATTCCAATCAATAGAAAAAGAGGGAATCCTCCCTAACTCATTTTATGACACCAACATCATCCTGATACGAAAGCCTGTCAGAGACACAACAAAAAAAGAGAATTTTAGACCAATATCCCTGATGAACATTGATGCAAAAATACTCAATAAAATACTGGCAAACTGAATCCAGCAGTACATCAAAAAGTATATCCACCATGATCAAGTGGGCTTCATCCCTGGGATGCATGGCTGGTACAACATTTGCAAATCAATAAATGTAATCCAGCATATAAACAGAACCAAAGACAAAAACCACATGATTATCTCAATAGATGCAGAAAAGGCCTTTGACAAAATGCAACAGCCTTTCATGCTAAAAACTCTCAATAAATTCGGTATTGATGGAATGTATCTCAAAATAATAACAGCTATTTATGACGAACCCACAGCCAATATCATAGTGAACGGACAAAAACTGGAAGCATTCCCCTTGAAAACTGGCACAAGTCAGGGATGCCCTCTCTCAATACTCCTATTCAACATAGTGTTGGAAGTTCTGGCCAGGGTAATCAGGCAAGAGAAAGAAATAAAAGGTATTCAATTAGGAAAAGAGGAAGTCAAATTGTCCCTGTTTGCAGATGACATGATTGTATATTTAGAAAACTCCATCGTCTCAACCCCAAATCTCTTTAAGCTGATAAGCAACTTCAGCAAAGTGTCAGGATACAAAATCAATGTGCAAAAATCACAAGCATTCTTATACACCAATAACAGACAGAGAGCCAAATCATGAGTGAACTCACATTCACAATTGCTTCAAAGAGAATAAAATACCTAGGAATCCAACTTAAAAGGGATGAGAAGGACCTCTTCAAGGAGAACTACAAACCACTGCTTAACGAAATAAAAGAGGACACAAAGAAATGGAAGAACACTCCATGCTCATGGATAGGAAGAATCAATATCGTGAAAATGGCCATACTGCCCAAGGTTATTTATAGATTCAATGCCATCCCCATCAAGCTACCGATGACTTTCTTCACAGAATTGGAAAAAACTGCTTTAAAGTTCATTATGAAACCAAAAAAGAGCCCACCTTGCCAAGACAATCCTAAGCCAAAAGAATGAAGCTGGAGGCATCATGCTACCTGACTTCAAACTATACTACAAGGCTACAGTAACCTAAACAGCATGGTACTGGTACCAAAACAGAGATATAGATCAATGGAACAGAACAGAGCCCTCAGAAATAATACCACACATTTACAACCATCTGATCTTTGACAAACCTGACAAAAACAAGAAATGGGGAAAGGATTCCCTATTTAATAAATGGTGCTCGGAAAACTGGCTAGCCATAAGTAGAAAGCTGAAACTGGATCCCTTCCTTACACCTTATACAAAAATTAATTCAAGATGGATTAGAGACTTAAATGTTGGACCTAAAACCATAAAAACCCTAGAAGAAAACCTAGGTAATACCATTCAGGACATAGGCATGGGCAAGGCCTTCATGACTAAAACACCAAAAGCAATGGCAACAAAAGCCAAAATTGACAAATGGGATCTAATTAAACTAAAGAGCTTCTGCACAGAAAAAGAAACTACCATCAGAGTGAACAGGCAACTTACAAAATGGGAGACAATGTTTCAATATACTCATCTGACAAAGGGCTAATATCCAGAACCTACAAAGAACTCAAACAAATTTATAAGAAAAAAGCAAACAACCCCATCAAAAAGTGGGCAAAGTATACGAACAGACACTTCTCAAAAGAAGACATTTATGCAGCCAACAGACACATGAAAAAATGCTCATCATCACTAGCCATGAGAGAAATGCAAATCAAAACCACAATGAGATACCATCTCACACCAGTTAGAATGGTAATCATTAAAAAGTCAGGAAACAACAGGTGCTGGAGAGGATGTGGAGAAATAGGAACACTTTTACACCGTTGGTGGGACTGTAAACTAGTTCAACCACTGTGGAAGACAGTGTGGCGATTCCTCAAGGATATAGAACTAGAAATACCATTTGACCCAGCCATCCCATTACTGGGTATATACACAAAAGTTTATAAATCATGCTGCTATAAAGACACATGCACACGTATGTTTACTGCGGAACTGTTCACCATAGCAAACACTTGGAACCAACCCAAATGTCCGTCAATGACCGACTGGATTAAAAAAATGTGGCACATATACACAATGGAATACTATGCAGCCATCAAAAAGGATGAGTTCATGTCCTTTGTAGGGACATGGATGCAGCTGGAAACCATCATTCTCAGCAAACTATCACAAGAACAGAAAACCAAACATTGCATGTTCTCACTCATAGGTGGGAATTGAACAATGAGAAAACTTGGACACAGGCAGGGGAACATCACACACCAGGGCCTGTTGTGGGGTTGGGGGTAGGCGGATGAGGCATAGCATTAGAAGATATACCTAATGTAAATGACGAGTTAATGGGTGCAGTACACCAACATGGCACATGTATACATATGTAATAAACCCACATGTTGTGCACATGTACCCTAGAACACAAAGTATAATAATAATAAAAAAAGAAAGTAAAAAGGGCTCAAAGTTAGTGCACCGAACTTCCAATCTGAAAAATCTTAGAAAAAAATTCTCAGAATAAAACAAAGTAAATTAGTGGGGATGAATTACTAGTAAAAAATATTAAAAAGAAATTATAACAGCAAAGAAAGTTCAACAATGGTGAATATTTCTCTATATATGCTAATAAAATAGATAATCCTCTGGTAATATTAACCAAGAAAATAAGAAATGTGTTCATAGATAACATTAGAAATAATAACAAATACTACAGTTGTTGGAATTTATGCCAATGAACAAATTTATAATACTAAATTTTAAATTTTAAATGCAATTTAAATTATTAAATTTAAATTAAAGGATATTTGCGGATATATTCCTCAAATATCCTTACCAAAATTAACTGAATATTAATTATAAATTGTGAATTATTCTATAGATGGTAAATAAACAGAAACAATAATTCAGTGCCAACCCCACTGTAAAAATGCACTAAAAAGTAGGCTCTGGTACAATCATTTTCAATGGAATTTTACCAAATATTTAATGTTTAAATAATTTGTGTTATATAGTACTTCTATAGAAAATAAAAAGAGTGATTAATCCCCTAGTCATTAGCTGTGTTAGGCTTAAAAATAAAAATTGATACACGTTTCTTAAGAAAGCCAAACTGTAGGCCAATCTCAGCCAATTATACATTTATTATGATTTTTATATCTATTACAAAACAATTTGAAAATATATTTAGAAAAACATTAAGGAAATGTTTAGCAACAGCTAAAAAATGATGAGATGACGGACTTACTAGACAAAATCATAAATAAGCTATTATAAAAAACCTAGTACAAATATGTCCAAAGAACTAAAGAGAACTTAAATATGGCTGACTAGATATAGCCAGGAGGAACATCCCCTACTGAAAAATAGGGACATCAGGAAGACTGGCATATCTTCAGAGAGAAGGCACTGAGAGTGGAAACAGGGAAGATGCAGACACTGGACTAAACAAGGAGGAAGCTGGGAACCTTGCACAGGGCAGCAAAACACTGCGACTGGCTCCTGATTCCCAGTGACTCCCAAGAAAGAGGTAAGTTGAGTACGTGAGGAGTGGCCAACACACACCACAGACCTCTGGAATCCTAGTGCAGAACCCATGATCCCACGGACACTTAAGCTGGCAGGGAGAGTTGGTTGGGAAGGTGGCAGGGGAAGGATGCCAGACTGTATGGAGCCCAAAGCATTTGGTGCATGAAGGGTTGCAGTGGAGCATGGCCAGGGATGCTCATCCTCCAAGGTTTGCCAACCTCCTCTAGCTGGCTTTAGCTTTTGGGTACTGTTAGACCTGGACAAAGCATGGCAGTCTTGCCCAGAGGATAGGGCCTGTCCTATCTGAGTGCCCCTCTGTCTGCTGGCCTTTCCTGGGTCCCCAACCTGCCTACACATGATTGCAGTGCATCTTTGGATGCCCTACTAGGGTGCTTCCTGGGGACTCTCATCATAGCTCCTTTCCTGGCAGACCACATCTGACCACCAGAGAGCTCCAGCAGACTGACCTTTGTTGACTCAACTAGCTTACTTGCAGCATCGCCCCACAGTAGCCTTCCTCTGCTGCCTTGCTGGCACACACTTGCCCACTTCCTTGAACCACCACTTTGTCACTGTGCACACATTTAGACCTTGCCTCCCCTCCCCCAGTGGCATGTGTGCGCCCTGCTGCCCCATTGTTGCTAGGAGTGTCAGTGCACAACACCATCCAGATGTCACCACCACCAGCATACTACCCCCACGGAGGCACAGGCGGCCAGCCATGGTGCTCCTGCCACTACTACCAGTACAAGTGCATGCATAGATGCTGGCACCCTGCCCACACTCTGCCTCACCATTGTTGCAGGCATGAGCATGTGCATGAATGCTTCTGCCCCATTCCTGCCAGTGCCCTACCCCCAGATGATAGAGTACACCCTGCTGCATCACTGCAGCTTCTGACACATGCGGGCAAGCACAGATTCCACTGTCACCACCCCTACAGAGCACTTTGGCCAGCACACCTCACCGGAATGTTGGGGCTAGTGGACTGGGATCACCTCAACCTCTTAAATGCAGCAGGTTCATAACCTTGAGGGGTTAGGGAACAAAGCCAGGGCTTGGTACCAGACCCCAGTGATGGAGCACATAGCCCAAGAGTGCATAACTGAGCCTTAGTCCCCTGAAATCTTCCAGAATCAAAGCTAGTTGACTGAACATTCCTTATATCAGAATCAAAGCCACAAGGGAATCAAAGAAGATACCAGCAAAAAACTCAATAAAAAGGACAGAAATATCAAAGAGTAAAGGAATAACAGTCTATACAGATAATAAAGAACCAGCACAAGAACTCTGGCAACTCAAAAAGCCAGAGTGTCTTTTTACCTCTGAATGACCACACTAGCTCCCCCAGGAATGGTTCTTACACAGGTTGAAATGGCTAAAATGACAGACATAGAATTCAGAATATGGATAGGAATGAAGATCATTGAGATTCAGGAGAAAGTTGAAACCCAATTTAAAGAATCTGAGGAATATGATAAAATGATACAGGAATGAAAAGACAAAATAACCATTTTTAAGAAAGAACCAAACTGATGTGATAGAGTTAAAAAAAAAATAAGAATTTCATAATACAATTGCAAGTATTAACAGCAGAATAGACCATGTCGAGGAAAGAATCTTGGAGCTTAGACACTAGTTGTCCAAATTAACTCAGTGAAACAAAAATGAACAAGAAAAACAAAACCTGAGAAACGTGGGATTATGTAAAGAGACCATATCTATGACTCACTGGTATCCCTGAAAGAGAGGGGGAAAACATGTTTCAGGATGTTACCCAAAAATATTTCCCAAACTTCACTAGAGAGGCCAATATGCAAATCAAGGAAATCCAGAGAACCTCTGTAAAATACTCTACAAGATGATTATCCCCAAGACATGTAGTCATCAGATTCTCCAAGGCTGATATAAAAGAAAAATATATTAAAAACAGTTAGAGCAAAGGGCAATGCTACCTACAAAACGAATCCCATCAAGTTAACAGCAGATGTTTCAGCAGAAATCCTACAATCCAGGAGGGATTGTGTGCCTATATTCACTATTATAGGAAAAAACAAAACAAAACAAAACAAAACTCTGGGATCAAGAATTTTACATCCAGCCAAACTAAGTTTTATAAATGAAGTAGAAATAAGATCCTTTGCAGACAAGCAAATGTTAGGAGAATTCCTTGCCACTTTACAAGGGGTCCTTAAGGGTGTACAGAACAGGAAAATGAAAGATCATTACCAACTACCACAAAAACACACTTAAGTACATATACCATTGACACAATAAAGCAACTACACAATTAAGTATGCATAATAATCAGGTAACTACTTACTGACTGGTCCCATTCTGCACATATCAATATTAACCTTAAATGTGAATGGGCTAAATGTCCCAATTAAAAGACACAGAGGGGCAAGTTGGATAAAGAAGCAAGACGCAACTGTATGCTGTCGTCAAGACACCCATCTCACATGCAATCAATACACGTAGGCTAAAAGTAAAAGGATGGAGAAAAATATTCCAAGAAAATGGAAAACAGAAAAAAAAGCAGGGGTGAATAATCTAATTTCAGACATAACAGACTTTAAGCCAACAAAGATTACATTAAAATTAAAAACACAAAGAAGGCTATTACATAATGGTAAACAGCTCAACTCAACAAGAAGACTTAATTATCCTAAATATATATATGAGCACCCAACAAAGGAGCACCTAGATTCATAAAAGCAAGTTCTTAGAGACCTATGAAGAAACTTAGATGACAATACAATAAAAATGAGAGACTTCAACACTGCAGTGACATTATTAGATCAATCATCATGGCAGAAATCTAGATATTCAGGACTCAAACTTGACACTTGACCATATAGACCTAACAGACATCTAAAGAACTCTCCATCTGAAACAACAGAATATACATTCTTCTTGTCTGCACATGACCTATACTATAAAACTGACTACACAATCAGCCACAAAACAATTCTCAGCAAATTCAAAAAGAAAAAAAAATCATACCTACCACACTTTTGGATCACATGCATTAAAAATAGACATCAATACTAAAGAGATTGCTCAAAATCGTACAATTATATGGAAATTAAACAACTTGCTCTTGAATGACTTTTGGGTAAACCACGAAATTAAGCCAGTAATGAATAAGTTCTTTGAAACTAATGACAACAAAGACACAACATACCAGGATCTCTGGGACACAGCCAAGGCAATGTTAACAGGGAAGTTTATAGTGCTAAACACCAGCATCATAAAGTTAGAAAGATCTCAAATTAACAATATAACATTACACTTAGAGAAACTAGAGAAATAAGAATAAACCAATATCAAAGCTAGCAGAGGACAAGAAATATCCGAAATCAAGTCTGAATTGAAGGAAATTGAGATGCAAAAAATTTACAAAAGATCAATGAATCCAGAAGTTGATTTTTTGAAAGAATAAATAAGATTGATAGACTGCTAGCTAGATTAACAAATAAAAAAGACAGAATATCCAAATGAATACAATCAGAAATGACAATGGGGACATTGCCACTGTGTTGCGGGAAGTCAGGGACCCCGAACAGAGGGACCGGCTGAAGCCACAGCAGAAGAACATAAATTGTGAAGATTTCATGGACATTTATTAGTTCCCCAAATTAATACTTTTATAATTTCTAATGCCTGCATTTACTGCAATCCCTGAACATAAGTTGTGAAGATTTCATGGACACTTATCACTTCCCCTATCAATACCCGTGTGATTTCCTATGGCTCTCTTTACTTTAATCTCTTAATCCCGTCTTCTTCTTCATAAGCTGAGGATGATGAATGTCGCCTGTGGACCCTATGATGATTGTGTCCACTGCACAAATTGTTTGTAGAGCATGTGTGTTTGAACAATATGAAATCTGGGCATCTTGAAAAAAGAACAGGATAACAGTGATGTTCAGGGAACACCAGAGATAACACTTCTGGCCGCTGGTGAGACAGATGGAACAGAGCCATATTTCTCCTCTTTCAAAAGCAAATAGGAGAAATATTGCTGAATTCTGTTTCTCAGCAAGGAACATCCCTGAGAAAGAGAATGCGCCCTGAGGGTAGGCCTATGAACAGCCCCCTCAAAGCGTGCCATCTTTTATGGTCAAAGCCGAAGGGATGAAATAAGCCCCGATCTCCTGTAGTGCTCCCAGGCTTATTAGGATGAGGAAATTCCCGCCTAATAAATTTTGGTCAGACAGGTTGTCTGCTCTCAAACCCTGTTTCCTGATAAGATGTTATCAACGACAATGCGTGCCTGAAACTTCATTAGCAATTTTAATTTCGCCTCATCTGGTGGTCCTGTGATCTCACCCTGCCTCCATTTGCCTTGTGGTATTTTATTACCTTGTGAAGTATGTGATCTCTGTGACCCACACCCTATTCGTGCACTCTCTCCCCTTTTGAAAATCGCTAATAAAAACTTGCTGGTTTTACGGCTCAGGGAACATCACGGATCCTGCTGACATGTAATGTCTCCCCCGGACACCCAGCTTTAAATTTCTCTCTCTTGTACTCTTTCCCTTTATTTCTCAAACCAGCCGAGACACCTAGGAAATAGAAAAGAACTCACATAACCATCGGGAGTGGGTGCTACCGATACCACTGACCCTTCAGAAATACAAAAACTCTCAGACACTATTATGAACAACTCTATGCATATAAACTAGAAAACCTACAAGAAATGGAAAAAAAAAAATTCTGGAAACATAAACTCCCAAGATGGAACCTGGAATAAATTTAAATATTGAACAGAAAATGAGTTACAAAAGTGAATTAGTAATAAAAAAGCCTGCCAACCAGGAAAAGTCCAGGATTAGATGGATGCACAGCCAGGTTATTCCAGACACATAAAAAAAAAAAAAAACCTGGTATCATTCCTACTAAAACTATTTCAAAAGATGGAATCAAAGGGACTCCTCCCCTAACTCATTCTCTGAAGTCACCATCTTTCTGATGCCAAAACCTGACAGAGACACACATGCACAAACACACAAACACACACAAAAACTTCAGGCCAATATCCTTGATGAACATAGATGCAAAAATTCTCAACAAAATACTAGCAAACTGAATCCAGCAGAATATCAAAATCTAATCCACCTAGATTAAGTAGGCTTCATTCTGGAATGCAAGATTTGTTGAACATATTCAAAACTATAAATCTGATTTATTACATAAACAGAACTAAAAACAAAACCACATCAATTCGATACAGAAAATGCTTTTGATAAAACTGAACATACCTTCATTTTAACAACCTTCAACCAACAGGGCACTGAAGAAACATACTTTACAATAATTAGATTCATCTATGGCAAACCCACAGCCAACATCATACTGAATGAGCAAAAGGTGGAAGCATTACTCTTGAGAATCAGAACAAGACAAGGGTGCCCACCCTCTTTACTATTGTTCACTGTAGTACTGGAAATCCTAGTCAGAGTAATCTGGTAAGAGAAATAAATAAATGGCATCTAAATACGAAGAGAAGTCACACTATCTGTGTCTGCAGACAACATGATATTTTAGCTAGAAAACCCCATAGTCTCTGCCCAAAAGCTCCTAGGTCTGATAAACAACCTCAGCAAAATTTCAGAATACAAAATCAATATACAAAAATCAGTAGGTTTCTATATACCAAAAATGTCCAAGCTGAGTGCCAAATCAAGAACACAATCTTATTTACAATAATCAAAATAAAATAAAATACCTAGGAATACAGTGAAAGATCTCTACAAAGAGAATTATAACACACTGCTCAAAGAAATCAGATAATACAAACAAATGGAAAAACATTCCATGCTCATGGATAGGTAGAAGCAATATTGTTAAAATGGCCGTACTGCCCAAAACAATTTACACATTTGTTGATATTCCTATGAAACTACCAACATCATTCATCACAGAATTAGAAAAAAAGAAAGTATTCTAAAATGCATATGGAACCAAAAAAGAGCCCAAATAGCCAAAGCAATCCTAAATAAAAGGAACAAAACTGGAGGCATCACATTACCCAACTTCAAACTAGGCTAAAACTATTCTAAATCAAAACAGTATGGTACTGATACAAAAACAGTCACATAGACCAATGGAACTTAATAGAGAACTAATAAATAAAATCTCCACCACAAGCATCTAATCTTCAACAGCCGGCAAAAACAAGCAACGGTGAAAGAACTACCTATTTAGAAAGTGCTACTGGGATAATCGGCTAGCTATATGCAGAAGATTGAAACTGGACCACTTTCTTACGCCATACACAAAAATGAACTCAAGACAGGTTAAAGACTTAAACATAAAATCTGTAACTAACAAAATCCTTGAAGATATTCTAGGAAACACAAATAAAGCACCAATAAAGCATCCAATAAAGGTATAATATCCAGAATCTGTAAGTCACCCAAGGAACCCCCTGATCTCCGGCCTACTCCTCCTCACATGACAAAAATTAGCTCCCATCTCAATTATATATCAAATTTATTCATCAACAAACATAAATATCCTTCTCACGCTTTCAAATCTATCCATCATAACAAGCAGCTGAGGAGGCCTCAACCAAACACAACTACGTAAAAACAAATTAGCAAGCAAAAAACAATCCCATGAAATTGTAGGAAAAGTGCATGAACAGACACCTCTGAAAAGATACATGCAGACATTAAGCATATGAAAAAATGCTGAAGATTACCTAATTAGGGAAATGAAAATCAAAACAACAATGAGATACCAGCTCACACCAGTTAGAATGGTTATTATTAAAAAGTCAAAAAATAACATATGCTATCAAGGTTTTAGAGAAAAGGGAATCCTTATACACTGCTGGTGGGAACGTAGATTAGCTTAGCCATTGCAAAAAGAAGTTTGGCAATTCCTCAAAGAACTTAAAACGGAATTACCATTCGACTCAGCAATCCCAACATTGGGTATATACCCAAAGGAAGACAAATACTTCTGTCATAAAGACACATGCACATATATGCTTATTGCAGCACTATTCACAATATTAGAGACATAGAATCAACGTAAATGTTTATCATTGCTAGACTGGATAAAGAAAATGTGATATATATACACCATAGAATACTTTGCAGCCTTTAAACAAATGAGAGTATGTCATTTGCAGCAACGTGGATGGAGCTGGAGGTCATTATCTTAAGTGAACCAATGCAGGGACAGAAACCCAAATACTGCAGGTTCTCACTTGCAAGTGGGACTTAAACATTGAGTATCCATGGACACAAATGTATTAACCCATTTTCACATTGCTATAAGGAACTCCTGAGACTGAGTAATTTATAAAGAAAGAGGTTTAAAAGGCTAATGGTTCTGCAGGCTATATAGGAAGCATGATGCTGGCATCTGCTTCTGGCATTCTGCTTCTTGCCTCAGGAAACTTACAATCCTGGTGGAAGGCAAAGGTAAAGCCAGCACTTTACATGACTGGAGCAGAAGGAAGAGAGGAACCGGGAGGTGTTAAACACATTTAAACAACCAGATCTTGTGAGAACTCTATCACAAGACAGCACCAAGGGGTTGGTGTTAAACTATTTATGAAGGATGTAACCCCATGATCCAATCACCTCCCACCAGACCCTACCTCCAACATTGGGGATTACAATTTGACATGTGATCTGGGTGGAGACTTAGATCCAAATAACATCAACAAAGAAGGGAACAAGGGACATCAGGATGTAGTAGAGGGTAGAGGTTTGGATGAGGGTGAGGATCTTAAAACTACCTGTTGGGTGTGTGCTTATCACCTGGGTAACAAAATAATCTGTACACCAAACCCCCATGACACACAATTTGCCTATATAACAAACCTGCACATATACCTCTGATACTAAAATAGAAGTTAACAAATAAATTAAGTAATGAAAAAAAGAACTGAAAAATTGTTTAAAAATTAAAAAAAAATCTTTATAAACAATGTATCACCAAATACAGAGCAACAATAATGAGATATGAATTATTTAAAGAAAAGACGGGTGAAATAAAATTTTGGAATTGAGAAGCACAATAATTACATTAAAATTCACTGAAGATGTTCCAAAGTTATTTGGAGCTAGCAGAAGAAAGAATCCATGAACAGGAAGATAAGACAGTTGAGATAATTCAGAATAATATGCAGAAAGAAAAATAATTGCTAAGGTGAACAGCACCTCAGAGATTTATAGGGCACCATCAACTGTACTAACAAATGTATATTGGGAGTCTCAGCTTGAAGGGAAAGAGAGAAATAAATAATATGTGGATACATAATTACTGAAAACATCCTAAATGTGATGAAAAATATTAATCTCTACCACCAAGACTCGATAAATTCAAAATGGGATAAACTCAAAGAGATCCACCCCAGATATAGACACATCATATTCAAGCTGCTGAAAGTCAAAACTAAAAGAAGAACCTCAAAAGCAGGAAAAAAAAAAAAAGAACAAAAACAAAACAGGATAAACATAAATTCGAAACTGGTCACATACAGGGCATCCTCAATCAAATTAACAGCTGACTTGCCATCAGAAACAAGGGATGCCAGGAGGCAGTCATAATACACACTCAAAGGGAATGGAAAAGACAGTCAACCAACGATATTATATCCAGTAAAATGAACTTTTCAAAATAAAAAAGAAATTAAGAAATTCTTATATTAAATAAGAGAATTCATTGCTAGTAGAATACCCACAAAAACCATCTAAAGGGAGTCATTCAATTTTAAATTAAAAGTCACGGAATAATAACATGAATAAACACAAGCTAATAAAGAATCAGGTAAAGGCAAAGGTAATAAAGAACTTAGGTAAGGCAACTATAAAAGTTATATAAAAGTGAATATAAAAGTTAGTGCAAAGTATTCTTGTTTATAAGTCTTTTCTTCTCTTATTATTTTAAAATATTATATAATGCAATGGTTATAAACTTATCGGAATAATGTGATGGTTAATTTTATATTTCAACTTTACTGGGTCACAGGATTCTCGGATAGCTGGTTAAACATTATTTCTGAGTGTATCTATGAGGGTGCATCTGGAGGACACTAACATTTGAATTGGTGGACAGAGTAAAGTAGAAGCACCTCTCCAGGGTGGTGGGCCTCATCCCGTTTATAGAGGACTCCAATAGAATGAAAAGGTGGAGGAATGTTAAACTAATGGCCAGACTGTTTAAGGTATGACAGTGATCTTCTCCTGTTCTTAGAACTCCTGATTCTCAGGCTTTCAAATCTAGGCTAGAATCTGTATAATCTTCTCTCTGGTTCTCAGCTTTGAGCCAGCTTTCCTGGATCTCCAGCTCACAGAAGGCAGATTCTGAGACTTCTTACCTTCTACAATTTCATGAGCCAATAGTTTATAAGAAATCTCTTTATATATTCAGTAGAAGATACACATCTCCTATTAATTCTCTTTCTCTACAGAGCTATGACTAATACAGATGGGATTATAATATATTTGCATATAAATGAACAATTATAATGCATAAAAAGAGGAAGGGAAAGGACCATATCACTATAAAGCTTTTGTATAGCATTGAAATTAAGTTTAGAAGATTTGAACAAGATTATTCTAAATTAAGATGGTAGTGATAATCCCTAGGCAAATCACTAAGAAAATTAACTTAAAAACAATAAAACTGAATCAAAATGGTATACTAGAATTTATATATTTAACACAAAAGAAGGCAGTAATGAGAAATATGAAAATAAAAAACACATTAAAATATAGACTATAGACTATAAATAGTAACAAGACAAAAGACCAAAAGAGAGTAATAGTGGTTATACTAATAAAGACAAAATATTCTTTAAGACAAAAATTGTTACGGAGACAAATATGAACATATTATAATGATAACATTTTCAATGCATCAAGAAAACACAAGTATTATGAATGTATTTGGTGCTACAACACAATTTGTTAATACATGAAGCAAAAATGGGCATAAATTAAAGGAAAAATATACAATTCAAGATCACAGCTGAATACTTTCATATTCCACTTTCAGTAATGGAATCAATGTGCAAAAATCAATTGCATACTAGCCATGAATAATCCAAAAATGTAATTAAGAATATTTAATTTACAGTAAAATTAAGAAAAAATAAATTCCTCGGGAATAAACTTATCAAAATAAGTGAAATATTCATTCACTGTGAAATTCAAAACATAATTTAATTATATTACAGAGGATATAAGTAAATCTAAAGTTGTCTCTACATCATAGATCAGATAATTTGTTATTGTTAAGATGACAATACTCCCCAAATTGAACCACATATTTAACACAATCTCTACCAAAATCACAGCTGGATTTTTTTTTTTTGGTTTTTGGCAGAAATTGTCAAGATGATCACATAATGTAAGGAACTTAGAATAGACAAAACCTCTTGAGAAGGAGAAACAAATTTAGAGGATTCACATTCCAATTTCACAATTTACTTCTTAGTGCAGTAATCAAGACGGCATGGTCTAAGCATAAGAATAGACATAGAGAACAAAGGAATAAAATTGAGACTCTAGAAATAAGCCCATACATTTATGTTTACCCAGTTTTGACAAAACTGCCAAGAAAATTCAATGGGGACAGAATTTTCTTTTCAACAATGAGTGATGGGACAACCAGATACACACATGCAAAAGAATGAAGTCAGACTTCATTCTCAACCTCCATTCAAGAATTCATACAAAATTTCTCATGGACAAAATAGAAGAGGTAAAACTACAAACTATAAGAGAAAGGTAGGATTAAATCTTTGTGAGCCTGAATTAGGCAATGGTTTCTTAGATAGGACACCAAAACCTAAGAAACGAAAAAAGTTGGTAATTTGGATTTCACCAATGATAAAACCTTTATGTTTCAAAGGACATCATGAAGCAAGTGAGAAGTCAATCCACAGAATGGAAGAAAATGTCTTCAAATTATATATCTGAAAAGGAGCTTTTACCTAGAACAAATATGAAAATATTTTCCAGTCTGGGCATGGTGGCTCACACCTGTAATACCAGCACTTTGAGAGGCCAAGGCAGATGGATCACGAGGTCAGCCTGACCAACATGGTGAAACCTCCTCTCTACTGAAAATACAAAAATTAGTCAGGCGTAGTGGCATGCGCCTATAATCCCAACTACTCAGGAGGCTGAGGCAGGAGAATTGCTTGAACCCAGAAGGCTGAGGTTGCAGTCAGATGAGATTGCACCCACTGCTCCAGGCTGGGCCACAGAGCGAGACTCCATCTCAAAAAAATAATAAAATAAAAATAAATAAATAAATAATTCCAACTCAATAATAAAAATAAATATTATAGAGAAATATTATAATTAAGAAAATCATTAAGAAAACTAAGAAAAGGATTACCAAATAAAATTAGTAGACATTTATCCAAAGAAATAAAATTCGTAGACATTTATCCAAAGAAAACATACAAATTATCAATAAGCATATGAAAATGTGCTCAACATCATTAATTAGGTAGCCCCAATCAAAACCACAATGAGATACCACTGCATTTATTAAGATGGCTGTAATTCAAAAAGAAAAATAATAAAAAGTGGTGATGTTATATATGTCCAGTGGGAATATAAAATAATGTAGTTGTTTTGAAAAAATGGTTTGAAGGTTTCTCAGCTTGTTAAACATAGAACCAAGTATTTGCACCCCTAAGTGTACATGCAAGAGACATGCAAACATATGTCCAAACAAAAACTTGAAACTAATATTCATATTGGCATTATTTATAATAATTAAAATGTGGAAACTACTCAAATATCTGAAAACTAATGAATGGATAAATGCAATATTGTATATCCAAACAATGGCATATTCTTTAGTAATAAAAATCAAGTATTATTAATATATTCCTCGGTACAGATGCACTATGAAAATGTTATACTAAGTGAAAGAAGCTAGTTATTTAAAAAATGACACGTTGTTAAAATAGACCTATATAAAATGTCTAGAATAGGCAAATCTATAAGAAGATAAATAACTGTGAATGACAATGGATGAGGGAGGATCAACAGGGAGTGATGGCTAATGGTTACTTTGGCGGAGGAAACGGTGATGAAAATATTTTTAACTTAGTTTTTGCTGATGGTTGTACAACTCTGTATATACTAAAAACCATTACATTTTATACTTTAACTGGTTGAAGCCATTTTATGGCTTGTGAATTATATCTTGGTAAAAATGTTTTTAAAAGTAAATAAATAAATGCAGTGGTACTTTGTGGAACACTGAAGAGGACAAGTTGTATATAGGGGAACAGCTGGATGAACAGGTCAGTAATTTCATGTCGGTTTTATTTAGGATGCTGATATTAGGATGGTAATGGTGATGTTAAGAAAAGACTTAATGTTATCTATAGTACATGATTAGCTATGGTGATGAAGGTCACTAAGGTGGTCACCCCAATAGTCCTGATATTTTTTAATGCTACTCTGACAGGCAGAAATCATATATTCATCAATAAACACATCAGCAAATCCGTTAATGTATTATATTCATACACACAATTTCAGCTTATATACGCAAAATATATTCTTTAGGTTTTCAGCAATATTAAAATCGCACAATGTAAGGCTATAATTATTCCAAAAGAGCCCTTAAAACATTGTTACTAATGGTAAAAAGTCAGCTTTTCTGTAAAGTTGTACTCTATGGAAAACATGTCAAGAAAATTCTTTGTGCTAACCTCATCTCCAGGCAATAATGACTATCCACTTCCCTTTGAGCAGCTACAAGGTAACCCTGAAAAGTCCTTCCTTACACGGGTGATGATCACTTTAAAGAAAGGAGAAAAGGGAAAAGAAACTAAAACATTTTCTCTAACAAGCACCAGATGCTACAAAGTGCTGCATAAGCACAGGACAAAAGTACTCCGTTTCACAGGCAGGGAATAAAATACAGTAAATTGCCCAGTCAGAACAGCAAAATGGCGCAGATTGCGCTTCCTCTCAGGATCAGCAGATGACTGGGGAGCATGGTCTCATTAAAGTCTCTTCGAACAAATTGACAAACTGGTGTGTTTTCCTTCATTTGGTGGACATAAAAGTTGTTTATCTTTCTAAATGCAATTGGTTAAAAGTCTCAATCATCAAAGCATATTGAGTGTATCAATGAAAATGTATTCCTCTTTGGTCAGTTACTATGATATTCAGTGAGAAAAAAATAAGAGTTAGCAGTATGTACCTTATAGTAGAGATTCTGTACAGTACAACTTCTTCAGCTTCCAATTGTTACTGTTATTGTTGCTGTTTCTTTTTCCTGACAATTCATCTGACAGGAAATTTTATATTTTAGCCAAGAAGAACCCAAGAAAGAAGCAAAAGATAGGGCTCAGACTAATTCACTCATACAAGCACACACACAATAACAATAATAATAAATCATTGATCATTTCCTATGTGTTAAGACTTATATTAAGTTCTGGATTGAGAATAGCCAATACAACGCTCATCTAGAAACTGAGCGTTTAATGAGGGAACTCATGTATTGGAGTTCTCTAGAGGAACAGGAATATTAGGATAGATGTACATACGAAAGGGAGTTCATTAAGGAGCTTTGACTCAAAAGATCACAAGGTGAAGCCCCACAACAGGCCATCTGCACGCTGAGGAGGAAGAAAGCCAGGCAGCACCCCCAAACCTCAAAAGCAGGGAAGCTGACAGTGCACCTTCAGTCAGGCCAAAGGCCCAAGAGCCTCTAACAAACCACCGGTGTAGGTCCAAGAGTCCGAAAGCTGAAAAACTTGGGAGTCTGATGTTTGAGGGCGGCAAGCGTCCGGCACCCCGAGAAAGATGGAGGCTGGAAGAGTCAGCCAGTCTAGTCCTTCCATGTTCCCCCGCCTGCTTTCATTCTAGCTGGCTGGCAGCTGATTAGATGGTGCCCACCCAGACTGAGGGTGGGTCTGCCTCTCCCAGTCCACTGACTCAAATGTTTTTGTTTTGTTTTGCTTTTGAGACGGAGTCTCGCTCTATTGCCCAGGCTGGAGTGCAGGGGCTCGATCTCGGCTCACTGCAAGCTCCGCCTCCCGGGTTCCCGCCATTCTCCTGCCTCAGCCTCCGGAGTAGCTGGGACTACAGGCGCCCACCACCGTGCCTGACTCATTTTCTGTATTTTTTAGTAGAGACGGGGTTTCACCGCGTTAGCCAGGATGGTCTGGATCTCCTGACCTCGTGATCCGCCCGCCTCAGCCTCCCAAAGTGCTGGGATTACAGGCGTGAGCCACCGCCCCCTCCCACTGACTCAAATGTTAATCTCCTTTGGCAACAGCCTCACAGACACACCCAGGAACAGTACTTCGCATCCTCCAATCCAATCAAGTTGACCGTAAGTATTAAGTTGACACTAAGTGTTAACCATCATAGCTCAATACATTAAAAAAAAAAAAAACCCACATACCTTGATGGTAGAAGTATGCTCAGGAGTTACACAAGGACAGGCTGTGAGCACTTTCTCTGTCAGGAGGGGTGGTTGTCAGGTAAGAAGGCCTGGAGAATGTAATCCCAGCACTTTGGGAGGCCAAGGCGGGCGGATCACGAGTTGAGGAGATCGAGACCATCCTGGCTAACAAGGTGAACCCCCCATCTCTATTAAAAATACAAAAAAATTAGCCAGGCGTGGTGGCCGGCGTCTGTAGTGCCCGCTACTCCGGAGGCTGAGGCAGGAGAATGGCGGGAACCCGGGAGGCGGAGCTTGCAGTGAGCGGAGATTGCGCCACTGCACTCCAGCCTGCAGAGGGAGAGTCCGTCTCTCAAAAAGTAAGTTAAAAAAAAAAAAAAAGAATGCCTGGAGAAGGAGAGGTCTTGGCTAAATTGCCAGTGAATTGAATAGTAGTAGTTAGCTTTGAAGAGGATTAGTGGAAAGGATACTTCAGGGACTGAGGATAGCATGAAGCAAATTAGAAGGCTGTGAAGTAGAGTGATGTGTGTGGAGAGGAATTACAAGCAATCCAGAATCATGGCACGGAGCAGAGAGGAGTGCAAGCAGTAAAGGTTAAGCTAATTCAGACTTCCAAGTTATATAGAGCTATGTAAGCTGAGTCCTAGTTCCAACATTTTCAATAACCACTAATGTGGCTGGGCAAGTTTTTAAATCTTTCTGGGATGATATTTAAGCTTTTTTCTTTTTTTTTTTTTTTCAAATTTCCATTAATTGATCTGCAAATCTTTATCTGCAAGTAGCCGTCTTGACACGGACCACAGCCAACATGAGCCAACTGCAGACTGCTCTAAACTGAATTGGAACCAAGAGGGATCCAGACTGTTGGTTGGGCTATCAAGAGTTCTGCATGTGCTAGTTTATGAGACTTGGAAATAACATTTTCACTTGCCAGTTTCCAAAGACTTAAGTCCTTGTAAAGGAGCAAATCATTTTATTTTTACTTGATAAACGCAGTTTGCTGATTCTCTCCCCACTGATTAGTCCCATTCTGCTTAGGTCTCTGGTGCTCAGGATGAGTGCCTCAGAGTAGAACATGAAACATTTTTAATACGCTCCACCCCAATACAGTTGAATCAGAAATTCAAGAGGGAGTCCTCAAAACACATACTGTTTCAGACCTCAGTGACTCACAGTCAACCTATTAATCAGGAAGATTTAACTTAGGACTGTCTTTTACTTAATTTCTGAAAATAAAACTTTTTATTTTTCTTTATTCATTCTTTTCAGAAAAAAAAAAATAATGAATTTAACAAATACATTGAGTAACGACCATATGCAGGGAAAGGAGCAGAGAGAAAATAAGCAGTAAAGGAAGTGGTAACAAAATAGCCCTAATTTTGATGATCTGCAGCCAACAGTCATACAATAAAACCATATATTCATCTGATTTCTCTGATATGGATCCACTCTATTAAATTTTGCCCTGAAGTTCATTATAGTTTTGCCAGCCTCCATGACAAATTTTCTTTTGCTCACCTTCACCGAGAGAGACAATATTACTTTTTTGCTTCAGCTCACAGTGAGAACCAATGTGATAGTACATACAAAATACCTTTGAAAATAGCAAGTGATTTCAGAAAATCTAACACTTTTTTGTCATGTATTACTTTAATAATTTGAAAACATATATCTCCTATATTTCTGTTCCTTATAGGATATGTCCAAACTTCTTAGCACAACTCTACTCTGTGTTATCTTGTTTTTCTAATTCTCCTCTACTTCTTTGCTCTAATCACACTGAAGTGCCTATAATTATTTGATCATGATATCTACATCATTGGCTCATTCCCATTCATATAATTTAACATCTAATTTTTTACTGCTGTTGAATTTCCATTGGTTTAGTTGTCATGTTCTCTGGGAGCTGTGTTTTTATTTTCTTCATATAGCATTGATTGTCCCTTTCTTATAATGCCACCAACCTGAAAAAAATATATGATTTTTTTTTTTTTTTTTTTTTTTTGAGACGGAGTCTTGCTCTGTCGCCCAGGCTGGAGTGCAGTGGCGCAATCTCGGCTCACTGCAAGCTCCGCCTCCCGGGTTCACGCCATTCTCCTGCCCCAGCCTCCCGAGTAGCTGGGACTACAGGCGCCCGCCACTGCGCCCGGCTAATTTTTTCTATTTTTAGTAGAGACGGGGTTTCACCATGGTCTCGATCTCCTGACCTTGTGATCCGCCCGCCTCGGCCTCCCAAAGTGCTGGGATTACAGGCGTGAGCCACCGCGCCCGGCCCAAAAATATATGATTTTTTAAAACTTTTCCTTTACCTTACAACCTACATCTTCCCAATGAGCACAACGTGCCAAACCCATCAATTTCCATTGTTTATCATTATCCACGCATTGTTATGTCTTGCTTGGAAAATGGAAAAGTTTCCCTGTTTCTTCTCTGGCCACCATTCATATGATCCTCTACCAGCAACCAAAATCATCTTTGGAAAATACAAACCAATCATTTTATTCCCTATTTTAAAGTCTTTTAAGAGCCTCCACTTGTAGTTGTATTAACATTTTCAAGCTTTCTGATGTGTCCTCCGCCAACTTCCCCCACTTTATTTCACCCTCACCTACTGTATTAGTTAGGGTTCTCTAGAGAGATTGACCAATATAATAGATAGACACATACATACATACATAGATGTAGATATATGAGGAGATTTAGGGAAATTGACTCACTTGATTATGGAGGCTGAGAAGTCCTGCAAAAGGCTATCTGCAGACTGAAGCCCCTATGATGCTGCAAGTATGCCTTAGTCCAATTCTGAAGGTCTCAGAACCGGGGAAGCTGATGGTGTGCCTTTCAGTCCAAGACCAAAGTCCTGAGAACCAGAATGGGTTTGAGGGTGTACTAGTGCAAACCCCAAAGTCTTAGAGTTCTGACATCCAAGGACAGGAGAAGAAGATTGTCTCAGTTCCAATAGAGAGAGAGAGAGAGGAAATCACATTTTCTCTACCTTTTTTGTTCTATTTGGAGCTCCAGATGGTTTGATGGTACCTGCCCTCATAGAGGGCAGATCTTCCCCACTCGGTCTACCAAATCCCACACCAATCTCCTCCGGAGTCACCCTCACAGACCCACCCAGAGCAGTGCTTTACCAGTTTGCTAGCTATTCCTTAACTCAAGTTTACACCTAAAACTAACCATCACACCTGCAAGCCACACAGAATCCCTTCTTTGAATATGCTGGGTTTCTTCTTGTCTTAGACCCTTTGCACTAACCAAGGCTAGGGTGCTCTGCTCACTGAGCATTACTTGGCCAACTCCTTCTTGCTATTCAAGTATCAATGTGTGGCTTATACTAAAAGGATATCTTAAAATGTATATGTTTATCTGTTTCCTCACACTAAAATATAATCCCTGGGGAGGGCCTTTCTCAGGCTTCTTCATTGCTATATTTCTAGTGTCTTGAATAATGCCTAATATTGAAGTAATTCAATGCTCGGTTTTGGTGAGTAAATGGATGTTAGTTATTTATATAGCAATTTCCCCTGCTAGGCTGGGAATAAATGTGGCCTCCATTTTTGTAGGCCAAACTCATTGCACAGAAACTGAGATGCAATGAGATCTCAAATATTTGCCAGATAAATATTCAAGTAAATTCACTGTTTACAAGAGGAAAAGACAATATATCACTTACGAATATACATCAGTAGTAGAGTGGAATAATGCCAATAATTCTGCCCTATAATAGAGCAGAATAATTTCAAACACTTTTCGACAGAAGTGATCATTGGTAGTTCTATTTCCCCTCATTCATGACTAAAATAGTATATGAAAATTACATAATTCAACATTCTGGCGAACTCTTGGGCTAAATTATATAGAGATATCTGATGTCCTTAGGCTACTAGAATGACACAATTTGCTCATTGGCATAAGGATAAATTATTTGAGGCCATTTCTTTAGAAGTAATGATCTCGAAGTCTTTCTGCTTCATTTGGTCTGACTGGCTGTGATTCATAAATTTTCCCTTCCCCATAACCTTGAGATGACATTCATTTGAAAAAAAATTAAATGGGTTTAGGGGTAAAGTCCATGACCTTGATATTAAAGAAAGGTAACTGGCCCATGAAAGAATAAATTGTATTACACTTAGAGAGCCCAGTTCATCTTATGACTGATCATGACAGTTATGAAAATCAGAACACCAGATATCTAAGTCGAGGCCATAGGGAGTTAAACAAAAATACCTAGTGAACAATTTGACCATTTTGTTAATTTTATTTAAAACAAAATTTGGAATAAATGTAGTTTACTAAGATTTACATAATCAGAATAACGCCTTTATAGGATCACTACGAAACAACGATTTACTGAAGTTTTCAAAGTTAAAGTGAAGCAATTATACAAACATTAGTACAGATAAAAATCTATAGATAACAATTCTACATTGAAAGGGATAATTTAATGGTTATACACCATTCAATTTCATCCTTTACTGTTCCGGTTTTTGTCTGTAGAATTGACTTTACTTTTTGTTACTGTGTAAGTGAATGGGACTCTCATTGGAATTTATATCCAGGATGCTCCATAATTCCCAGAGGTAATAATGAAAAAAATAAATCACTTTACTTCACAATGTGCCTATGAAGCTTTGTATTGATGCTTAAATCAAATCAAAGTAAGGTCACAGAGATACCTGACTCTCCTAGCATTAAAAAAAAAAAAAAAAAAAAGTGCAAGGTATATTGAAAGAGACTGCAAATATTTAATAACACTAAGACTTCATGAAATAGATCTACCATTTAATGGGAACTCCCAATCGTTTTCTCAGCCCATAAGTCTGTATTGTAATAATGTCAATTGTTCGCTCTAGGTAGTCAGCTGGTTTCACATTACTGTCTACTTACTATTGTGATTTACTTTCTTTAGGTCGCAACTGAGCTGCTGAAATTTGCGTGATTTGCCTATCATTAATTAAAAAGAAAGTTTCTGTTTGCTTCAAACACTATATGTCTATGAATAAATAAAATAGCTCATATGAAGGCAAAATAGAATTACTTTAATTTCATAAACACACTTTTTGGATAATAATATGTGAATATACAAGAATTCTAGGTTCTATTTGGCAAGCAATTTTTGGCAATAGCATGCCTACAACTTACTCAGCACATTCTTGGTGATGTTGTAAACAAACAAGTTAAAGCTAAACTCTTGCCAAAAGAATTTAAAGTTGAGCACATTAAGCAGTCTAAGAATTGAAATAGCTTTCATAAACTTGTAAAAGAAAATACAGGCACAGCTCATTTCATTGTGCTTTGCTTTTGGATTTTACGGGGTTTTTTTGTTTTTTACAAATTGATGGTTTGTGGCAACCGTGCATTGAGTAGGTCTATCAGCACCATTTTTCCAACAGTATGTGTTTACTTCATGTCCATCTGTCACATTTTGGTAATTCTCATAATCTCTCAAACATTTTCACTGTGATTTTATCTTTTATTGTGATCTATGATCAGAGACCTTTGAGGTTACTATTGTGATTGGTTTTGGGGTGGCATGAACAGTGGCCACATAAGATGATTAACTTAATTAATAAATGTGTGTGTTCTGTCTGCTCTTCTCCCTGTTCTAACCACAAGCCATTCCCTGTCCTTCTTCCTCTCCTTGGGGTTCCCTATTACCTGAGACACAGCAATACTGAAATTGAGCCAATTAATAACCCTTCAATGGCCTTTAAATGTTTGAGTGAAAAGTCCCACATCTCTCACTTAAATCAAAAGCTAAAAATGGTGAAGCATAGTGAAGAAGGCATGCTGAAAACTGAGACAGGCTGCTAGGACCCTTGCAATAACGGTGAGCAAAGTTATGAATGCAAAAGAAAAGTTCTTGAAAAAAATTAAAAATGCTACTCTAGTGAACACATGAGTAATAAGAATGCAAAACAGCCTTATTGCTAATATGGAAAAAGTTTCAGTGAGTTAGATAGAAGATCAAACCAGCTACAACATTCTCTTAAGCCAAAGTCTAATCCAGAGTAAGGCCCAAACTCTAACTCTCTTCAATTCTATGAAGGCTGAGAGAAGTGCAAAGCTACAGAAAAAAATAAATAAATAAAATGTTTTAAAAAAATGAAGCTAGCACAGATTGATTCATGAGGTTTGAGAAGAGAAGCCCTCTTCATAACCTGAAAATGCAAGGTAAGGCAGTAAGTACTTATATAGAAGCTACAGCATGTTATCCAAAAAATTTAGCTGTACTAGATGACAGATTTTCAATGTAGATGAACTAGCCTGCTAGTGGAAGAAGATGCCTTTTAGGATTTTAATAGAGAGGAAAAGTCAAAGCCTGAATTCAAAGCTTCAAAGGACAGGGTGACTCTCTTCAAAGGACAGGGTGACTCAATGCAGCTGGTGACTAAATTGAAACCAGTGCTCATTTACCATTCCGAAAATGCTAGAGTCTTTAAGAACTATTTTAATTCTACTCTGTTTGTGCTCTATAAATGCAACAACAAAGCCTAGATGACAGATCATCTGTTTACAGCCTGATTTGCTGAATATTTTAAGCCCATTGTTGAGACCCATTGCTCAGAAAACAAGATGTTTTTCTAAAATATTACTGCTGATACACAAGGACATTAATGCTGTTTCTATGCCTGCTAAGTCAGCATTTATTCTGCAGCCCATAGTTCAAGAGTAATCTTCACCTTCAAGTATTATTATTTAAGAAATACATTTTGTAAAGCAATAGTTGCCATAGACAGTGATTATTCTGATGGATCTGGGCAAAATCAATTGAAAACCTTTTGGAAAAGATTCACCATTCTAAATGTTGTCAAGAATATTCATGATCCATGAAGAGGTCAAAATATCAACATCAACAGGAGTTTGGAAGAAACTAATTCCAACTCTTCTTTATGACTTTGAGGGCTTCAAGACTTCCGTGGAGGAAGTAACTGCAGATGTGGTAGAAACTGCAAGAAAACTGTAATTAGAAGTGAAGCTGAATGTGGGGCTAGATTGCTGAAATCTGCTGATAAAACTTGAATGGATGAAGAGTTGCTTTTTATGGATTAGCAAAGAAAGTGGTTTCTTGTGATGGAATCTACTTCTGGTAAAGATGCTATGAACATTGGTGAAATCAGAATACAGGATTTAGAGTATTTCATAAACTTAGTGGACAAAGCAGTAGTCGAGTTTGAGAAGATTGATTTCAATTTTGAAAAAAGTTCTAATTTGGGTCAAATTTCATCCAATAGCATCATATGCGACAGAGAAATCTTTCATGAAAGGAAGAGTTGATCAATGTGGCCAACTTTATTTTTTTCTTATTTTAACAAATTGCCACAGCCAACTTTCAGCAACCACCACTCTGATCAGTCAGCATCCATCAACAATGAGTGAAGAACCTCCACCAAGAGAGAGATCACAACTAATTGAAGTCTTAGATGCTCATTAGCATTTTTTAGTAATAAAGCATTTTTAAAATTAAGGTATGTACTTTTTTAGACATAATATTATTGCATACTTAATACATTACAGTATAATATAAACAAAATTTTATCTGTGGGAAACCAAAAAGATTTTTATGCTCACTTTATTGTGATATTTGTTTTATTTCAGTGGTCTGGATCTGATCCCAGAATATTTCCGAGATACTCCTGTGAATCCAATAAATAAACAAACAAAAAAGACTCCTAGATATAAAGGAAACAATAGGCTGCCCTACCAAAAAAGACACATTTTGTGACAAAGTCAAGGAGATGATGCACGTATCTTTATACACTCATTGATAACAAGAAAATATAATGAATTACAGAAGTAGAAAATTTTAACCTAAATTAAGGACCATTCCTTTTGGACTTTTCTTTCAGAGAAGAGGAATGGTTAAGTGGAAACCAACTACTGGAGAACTATCAATCAATTAATCAATCAATCATGCTGTCATTTCTTATAAGTGCCCTAAAAATCAAATGGTGGATCAGCACTCAGGCATGAATTGGTTGTTTTCCATTCCTGAAGAAGCACCAAATGAACAAAAGAAAATGTCTGAATTATACTCATCCTCTAACAATGTAACTAAGGGAACTCAATATTCATTTGTGCCTCACTTTTCTCCTTCCCAAAGAAGAGGATTAACTATTTGATTTAAAAAGTATCTCCCAAACATAATACTAAAATTTATGGAAATAATTGTTTTTCTCTTTAGATTCCCAACATGGTAGCAATAAACAAAGCAAATATTAGTGCAAGATTATAGATAAAAACAACAACAACACCACAAACAATGAAACACTTACACATGGGGCTCAGGTCACAGGAACAATTAGTGAGAAGAATGCAGGACAATTCAAATCTTCTAATTTCTAATTAGATTAGTTTATACCACACTAACATTTAAGAGACACAATTTATCTGCCAACTGCATTGAGAGAACACTGCTTATGAAATTACCAAAGCATCCATAACCTAGGTTAGTTTATGTTCTTAATCAAAAATATAAATTTTGAAAACTAGTCACACATTTAATTTGGTATTTCAAATAAGTGATCACTTAGAAGAAGTAAAGAAACTCATTTTCTTATGTGGCTCATAAACTACTCTAGTTTTCTTTTTAATTAAGCCAAGAGATGATTCCAAAAATTATTTCAAGTGAAAGAAGCATTACTGGGTGATAGTTTCATAATGTGAATAATATAAAGACCCACATTCACTCTAAGCATGCAAAATGGGTTAGAAACCTAGATTTCTGAGCCAAATTACCTAATATAGAACCTTAGTTCAACACATCCCACAATATGCAACTCTCTTTGGACGAGTTACTCGTCTTCTCTGTATCTCTGGTTCTTCAGCAGTCAAGGGAGGAAGGTAATGGTGTTAACTTTGGTAGGTAAGGACTGGCTCATCGTTAACATTCATTAATGGTACATAGTATTAATATTTAAATTCTGTAACACTTTCTGGCATACAAATATTTTTATTTTATTCTCCACATATTATTATTTAGTTCTATATTTGTAAACTTGGGATGCCATAACAAAATATCATAGATTTCTGTGGCTTTGACAACCAAATGTATTTCTCATGGTTCTGGAGGCTGGGAAGTTAAACATCAAGCTGACAGTATGTTCTGTTTCTCCTGAGGGCTCTCTTCCTTTCATGTAGGTGGTTTCCTTCTCACTGTGTCCTCACTGGTCACAGAGAGAGAAAGCACTCTGTTTTTCCCTCCTCCTCTTGTAAGGACATCGATCTCATAGAATTAGGTTTCCATCCTTAGGACCTAATTTAACTTTAATGACCTCTTAAAGGACATATTTCAAAAAAACACAATAAAGTTTAGGACTTCAACATATGAATTTAGGGGACACAATAGCAAGTTCCTACTAATTTTTCTATTACAGATATTATTTTTTACTATGATTGCAATATTTATTTTTCAACTATGTCAAAACTAATATTCCATTAAAATTCATTTTTATGCAATCCCTGAACTCACATTTCCATGGAAAGTGTCAATATTATCTTATAAATGTTTCCTTTCTTCCAAGTTGAAAGTGAGCTAACAGTAATATATATATGTTTTTGGAAAATAGACTTTAAGTACATTGCAATATCTTATTAATCAGCTTTTGGAAAGGTTGTTACTAACTGTGAATTCTTAACTAAATATTTGTGAATTGCCAGTAATTCACTTTGTTATGATTTAGAGTGGTTCTTAATAAGCTTATTTTACCTGCCAACCTTACATGTATACAGAAGATAAATTTTGACAAGTGTTAATGTAAGTTTTTTTTTTTCTTTTTTTTTCTTTTTTTTTTGAGACAGGGTTTCACTCTGTCACCCAGGCTGGAGTGCAGTGGTGTGATCTTGGCTCACTGCAAGCTCTGTCTCCTGGGTTCATGCCATACTCCTGCCTTAGCCTCCCGAGTAGCTGGTACTACAGGTGCCCGCCACCACGCCCAGCTAATTTTTGTTGTTGTTGTTGTTGTCTTTTTAGTAGAGACCTTGTTAGCCAGGATGGTCTTGATCTCCTGACCTCGTGATTCACCTGCCTTGGCCTCCCAAAGTGCTGGGATTACAGGCATGAGCCACCGTGCCCGGCTGCTTCAGCCACTTTTCAATCATCCCACTCTCTTCTACTATTTCGTAGAGGACAGCTTTGACATCCTCAAGACCACAGAACAGCATCTACTATAATAATTTACAAATTGAGAGGTAAGCTCTTATCTAATTATTTGCCAACTGCTTTGTTATACCTAAATAGGTATTGAAGAAACTAGACAGATCTGACTGAGCAACTTCACTCAACCCCAATATCTATGTTTTGAAATTCTCTTTAGCTCACTGTATGGGGTTTAGGAAAATTTGGGTGCAGTATTTTTATCTAAGTTCTCTACCGATATTCCTCCCATGACCCTTCCTACCTGTTTTTCACATACGCTCAGGTTTAAATCAAAGTTAGAAGTTAAATACATTTCATATAGACCCAGGTATATGATTTGGATCAAACACATGTTCAGTATATTCACAGGCAGTGTATAATTTGGAGTTGTTTCTTTAGAACCTGGCTTTATGTACCATTTAATAGACTGCTTATTATTTAGGCAATCGCAAAGGGTAAATCTTAACAACACTTTTTTTGCCATCTTCTCAAAGTGACATAAATGACAACATATTCATGATATTTTTTCTCAGTTTAAGCAGAGAATTATTTTTCCTGCCAATTACTTTAAGCTTAACAAAATATCTACTGTGAACAGGATAAGATGGACAAGCATGAAAATACTGGAATTTAGTCTGTAAAACTGTAGTTCAAAGAAATGCCAATTATGAATATATGACATTTTTAAAATATCCAAAGTGAAAAAATGTATTGAATTACAAAGTTATGTGTAGAAGGATAAAATCAAGCTGGTTAATGAAGACAGATGTAGAGAAATGAGACTGTCAAAAAAGGTAGGAGGGTGAAATGAGGACTAAGGTCTTGAATGTGAAGTCTCCATAATAAAAATATTATCTACCTTTTATTAACTGCCTGAAATATACCAGGCACTCTGCCAGGCTTGTGAATACAATATTTCTATTGTTTGCAACAGTGATTATTATGAATAGGCTTTGTTATTTACCCTTACTTTTCCTTTCGTGAAATGTGTGAGCTAATGAAAACTTAGGTGACTTGCCCAAGGCTAGGCAGAACTCTGACTCAGATGAATGCTTTCCTTTCCAAGGACTTAATTCTTTCTATGCATTGTGGTACCACACACATGAGAGTGGGAGAGCAAGAGACTCACATTTTTCACATACTAATGCAAGGGGGAACAGTAAGGAAGAAGAGAAGAGGAACAGCAGAAAGAACAGAGTTGAGTTTTATTTAAGTGACTGCTGATTTAGCATTTGGAAAACGTAGAGTTTCAAAGACAAGAAATGCTATACTGCATTAGGTTATTTGACATTTGGTGGCATAATGTGATATGATCTTTCTTAAACAAACAAAAATGCCTGTCCTTATTTGAAAATGAGATGGCAATGCCAAGGTATAAAGACTGACATACACTTGGCATTGCTAATAGTATGAGTTTGCTATAATTGCTTCGGAATACCTTTTTTGCATGACCTAGTACATCTAAAGGGGAATCATATGATAAAATCCAGATATCCATTATTCGAGAACCTCAATTCTGTACCAGGAACATGCACAACATTCACAACACTGTCTACAGCAGCACTGTTTACTGTAAAGAAAAGTTATATATATATATATATATATATACACACACACACACACATATATATATAATTATAGAGGTTAACAAATACAAATTATATGCTTACACATTCATTACACACTAAATCCTATAATTTAGTGAATAGTTATATGTATGTTTGTGCATATGTGCATGGGTGTCTATGTAACATAAATGTCAATATTAAATGACCAGAAAATTAAATCATAAAATAATACACTTAGTCTGACTCCAATTATGTAAAGGCTAAAACCAGAAAAAGGAAACAAATTATTGCTTGATGATATGCCTATATAACAAAATTGTAAATAAGTGCTAGCAAATGATTAATAAAACATTCATGATTAGTGGCTATCAGAGAGAGTGGACAGAGAGGCAAAATCTTTGGGAAGATGCACACAGGAATCTTCAAAGGTAGGGTTTGTTTCATTTCCTAAGCTTGGTGATAGGTATATGCTTGCTCTTCTTATTTTTAACTTTTGTTTAGCTATGAAAACCATGTCTAGTCTTTGACCACTTAGTTTGTGATCGTATTATATAAACGAACTATAAAGCAGTACTTGGAAATATTAGAGATTTAAACTGTGTGCTTAGAGAGTGACCGCAGTTCCCTTTGTAAGACAAGTGTTTATCAATTCTTTACTCCCTTAGCAATGTTCTTTCAACACAAAATCGTATGTACACATTTGCAAGAGAATAATTAGAAAGAGAACGTAATTGCTGTAGGCATTTAGAAGTTAGAAGGAAAAGAATTCTCTGCTCATTATGCACTGCACTGTGTCTACCAGGGTGGTTTTAGCCTGTTAACCCCCTTCATCTTGTGCACTTCATCCATGAGAAAGAGATAACGAAGTGCAAAATGATCTTGGGTAATGAAGCATCACTCTCTGCATGCTACCCATCACAGAAACACGTGTACAACATCAATATCAGCAACTACTAAGAAGGGAAATGGCAGGCTCTTATCTGCTACTGCAAGTGGGTTTACAAGCAGAACTACCGTTTTGACATTAGCCTATTTGATGGGGAATCTTTACACTGTGTTGTGGGAGTCTTTCTTGGAAACAAATAAGCGGAGATAACCGTTAATATCCACGTTGTAGATTTTTATTGTTACTACTCCTATTAATGTTAGTTCTTAGTGTATTTCCATGTTTAATATCAGAAAAGTCTTTCTTGAACAGAAAATTCCAATTATAAGATAACATGCTCAAAGTATAGGTAGAGGGAATTAGCCCATTTATATCATCAAGAGGCCCCATATCCAAAATATATTTTAAAGTCACAACTAGCTTGTCTGTTTCAGACCTTAACTTAAATGTTACCTTCTCAGCCTTCTCTAGCTACTTCATAAATGCAAACTACCTCTTCCCTCCCCCAAACTCACACTTCTATATCCATTCCCTGTTCTATTTTTCTTCTGTTTAAAATATCAGATAGCTGATGTATTAGTGCATTTTCACACTGCTATAAAGAACTCCCCAACATTGGTCAATTTATAAAGGAAGTAGGCTTAATTAGCTCACAGTTCAGCATGGCTGGGTAGGCCTCAGGAAACTTACAATCAGGGCAGAAGGTGAATCAGAAGTAAGGCACCTTCTTCACAAGGCGGCAGGATAGAGAATGAATGTAGAACTACCAAACACTTATAAAACCATCAGAGAACTCACTCACTACCATGAGAACAACATGGAGGAAACCACCCCCATGATCTAATTACCTCCAACTGATCTCTCCTTTGACACATGGGTATTATGAGGATTACAATTCGAGATAAGATTTGGGTGGAGACACAAAGCCTAACCATATCAGCTAAGGAGCAGATGATAGGATGGTCCTTTTTTTTTTTTTTTTTTTTTTGGAGTAATAAAATGTTCTAAACTTGACAGTGATGATGGATGCACAAAGATGCACAAATCTGAATAAAAAGCCAATGAATTGTACACTTTTCAGTGGTTGAATTTTATGGTCTGTGAATTATATCTTAATATATGTGTGTTTATTTTTAAAAAGATTATAAAGGAGAAAATCTTTTCAAGTTCTAAGTTCCAAGTTCTGGGGAATCACAGGAAACCAGCCACTCTGACACTAAAGCATTAGAATTGTGAAAACGAATACCAAGTAGACCTACAACAGTGGAAGATACAGTCCAAATATGATAGATGGTTAAAACATAAGTTCTGAATAATTACTGAATACTTCTAGAATTCATAAATATATACACACACACACACACACACATATATATATATACACACACACACACATATAGTAACCATGAAATGGAAAAAGATTAAAATGTGAAGTATGGCCAAGATTATGAAATCTATAACAGACATTCTGGGTCAAGAGGGCAACAATGTAACAGTGTAGTGAGGACTTAGGGAGAATAGATGAATTAATTCATTATGTAAATGATCTCCTGCACAGCACTTAAGAGATAATAATAATAACATATGACCACAGAGCACAATGGTAATCAACACTAGGGGTTTCCAGAGTTAAAATTACATGTGATATATTTTAAAAGGAGCCTCGTTCTTGACATTCTGTAACCCTCTGTTATCAAGGACTTAGCATGTCACCAGAAGCATCAATCAAAATTGATTACATACTCTAGAACCAGGTCTTGAATGACAGGGCAGAGTTTTCAGTAGCTTCATTTCAGATCAATTCCATCTGAACAACTTCAAACAATTACAGTAAATGTCCTTTAATTATTTCCTTGCTTACCATTTTCCATAATTTTATTTTGGCCTTAACCCCTAAATGCATTGAAGAATACAGTTAAAATTAAATTTTATCAGATTTAATTTTTAGACTTTATATGTCAATTACAGAGCAGATATCAAATATAGATTTTACAAATACAAATTAGAAAAAATCATTTAATTAGTCAAAATATTTGAAATGCACAAGCAATTCTCACAAGTGTATGTGTTTGCAAGAAATAATTAGATAAACTGCTTCAGAGGGGAAAAAAGATTCCAAGGGAGTTAGATAGTAAAAGATGATCATCTGCAAAGAAATGTAAGAAATTTGAATCTCCATAGAAACCTCTCCATGTGAAAGCATTGAGACTGGTTATTTCATGGTAGAAGAGATAACATCGATTGGCTCAATAACTGTATGCCCAAATAAATAAAAGAGCAGAACCAAATATTAAATATTTTATGGGGAAACACTAAACACTCATAATATACTCACTTTCTGTAAGCCTATAAACATTTACCAAACGGGACTTAATCAAGGATACTAGAAAGAGTGGTATATCTTAGTCATATAGGCCATTTATTAATATATCCTATCACTAATAAGTAGCATTGTCATAATTATCATCATTCTCTTCACCAGAGCTTGGCATGGCTATTCTCTTCTCTAAATGCATTTATTACGTGGGTCACCTTGCCCAGACCCATGACTTTAAACAACTCCTAAATGTGGTTCCTAATTAATACCTTCGGCCTTGAGCTCTTCATCAAGTATCAGATTTATATAGTCAACTCTCCTTTTAACATCTTCACTTAAGTGAAACATAGGAAGATAAATATTAAATGCTTGATTACACTGCTCTCCCAAACAGCCTTGCTCTTCCTCAGGCCCAGATGGAACCATCATTTGTGTAGTAGCTCAGATCAAAAAGGAAAAAACGAACAGAATTGCTGAATTGCTATTGGGTTCTTTTTTTTTTTTTTCACAAATGCCAGAATACATCTATCAGCAAGTTCTGTTGGCTCTATCTTTATAATGTATTCTGACTCTCATATCATGCCCACTGCGAACCCTTTGCTTCCATTGTTATCTCACCCCTAGGGTACAGCAATAGTCTCCTAACTTAGCTGCCCACTGGTAATGCAGTCTGAGCCAGAATTACTGTTTAAAAATGTAAATTAGATCTTGTCAGAAGCCTGCTTCTAATCCTCCAATAGTTTCCCATAACACCCTCTGGATAAAATCCAAAATTCATACCATGGTGCACAAGTAGCTATGTGATCATATTGCATTCTACTTATTGAAGCTTCTGGCTCATTTTACACGTGGTACGTCATTCAGATATTGCTTTTTCTTCAAGCCGTTGAGCTTATACCTACCCTAGTGTCATCATCTACTAAATACATGCATACGTAAAATCTCTCCTGGACACATTTATCTATTCTCTTGGCTTGAAATGTTATCAATATTTCCTTCTTTCCTTCCTTCCTTCCTGCCTGCCTGCCTGCCTGCCATCTTTCTCTGTCTCTCCTTTCATTTTTGATAGAGTCTCGCTCTTGTCACCCAGGGTAAAGTGCATGGCATGACCTCGGCTCACTTGATTCTCGGGTTCAAGCAATTCTCTTGCCTCAGCTTCCCAAGTAGCTGGGATTACAGGCACCTGCCACCACGACTGGCTAATTTTTGTAGTTTTAGTAGAGACAGGGTTTCACAATGTTAGCCAGGCTGGTCTTGAACTCCTAACCTCAGATGATCTGCCTGTCTCGGCCTCCCAAAGTACTGGGATTACAGGCATGAGCCACCGCATCCATCCTTGATATATTCTTTCTAAGATTTTTTTTTTTTTTTTTTTTTTTTTTTTTTGAGGCAGAGTTTCACTCTTGTTGCCCAGGCTGGAGTACAATGTCTCCAACTCAGCTCACTGCAACCCCTGCCTCCCAGGTTCAGGTGGTTCTCTTGCCTCAGCCTCCTAAGTACCTTTACAGGCATGCACCACCACACCGGGCTAATTTTTGTATTTTTAGTAGAGATGGTGTTTCTCCATGTTGGTCAGGCTGGTCTCGAACTCCCGACCTCAGGTGATCTGCCTGCCTCGGCCTCCCAAATTGCTGGGAATATAGGCACGAGCCACTGTGCTGTGCCTCTTTCTAAGCTTTTATTTCCATCTGATACCTCTCAGAATCCAGACCACAATATTCAATTTTCTAATAGGCACCTGTTCTTAAAAGCTCTAAAAATTTAACTTATCTACCCTCACTTCCCTTATCATGACAAAAATTCTTTGTTTTTATTTACTAGTACTTCCATTAATCAAGATGCTTATGTCAATTGACCCTATCAATCATGAAGCATTGTGAATTTTAACACATAAATACATCTCAACTCAATCTAGCTCTTTCCGTTCTAACTGGCAATGCCCTGGACTGATTCAATATTATCTCTTGTTTAGGTGATAGCAACATCTTCCTCCCTGGTACTACTACCCAAGATCTGCTGTCATCCGAGCCACTGCAGTGTGATCAGTCTAAGAGGCAATGCAGAGACTGTAACTTTCTTGTGAAAGAAGCTTCGGTGTCCTCCTTTACATTTACTTCCTTCTTTAAAAAAATCAAATACACTTAGCATAGCACTCAAAATATTCATTATTTAATACATGGTTACTTCGCTTGTAATCTCCACACCATCTTCTACTAATATCTTGATGTACTGAATTATCTGCATGTCTACAAGCAAGCAAGGTCCTTTTTGCATTTGTGTATGTTGCTTCATCTTTCAAGAAGGGCCTACATTTTAAATTGTTCCTCCATTTTGAAGGTAACATTATTTTAAATATCCTTTTTGTGGGTTACATGATCACCATGATCTGCATGGAGGACAATGAATGCCCTTTTGCAAGGAAGTTAGAGTCTCTGCATTGCCTTTTAGAATAATTACATTGGGATTTGCCTTTGTTTATGCTGTCTCATCTCCCACCACAATTCCCTTCCTCCAGCCACACTGATATCTTTGAACATGCTCCCCATATGGGAACCAGAGTTTTAACTAAGTATGACCATAAGTGTGTGTTCTTCATATGACTTAATTAAACTTACTCCTATACAGAACATTATAGTGATGATGAATATATCAATCATAGAGACACAGAGCATCACTTCAGAAGTCTCTCAAGTGTTGTGTGGCGGAAGAGAAGTCAAACAAATGCTCATTTGGGACTACCACTGAGACTTCAACCGAAGTCAAATTTATTTATTTATTTTTGTTGTTATATATTGGAGCTTAGTGTAAGCCCTCTTCTGAGGGATTTGTATATAAATATGTGATTATTTTCACAGTCCGTGGCTCTTTTAGATTTTAGGGATTTTTTTGTGATAAAGTGGTTATATTTCAAGAGTTTGTTATATTATGATAATCAAATTGTTACATTTTACACACATGTTCTGCATTATTTTGAGCTAAAATACTGGATTTTATAAGCTCCTGAAATTTGGAGGAAAGCAAGCTGGTTCAGATTGAATATTTATCTTCAAAAAGGTGTTCAAGCCACTCACTTTAAAAACATGCAAAAGACATGAATAGATATTTACAAACGAAAATTTCCAAATGGCTGGTAAGACTATGAATAGGTGCCCAATGTCATTGAAATATCAAGAGAACACAAATTAAGACAGCAAGGGGATATCACTGTATGAGTATAGAAATGTGGAGATAGAAATTATTTAAAATGGCAGTCAACATCAAATGTTAGGAAATATATGAGCAGCTGTAACTTGAACAAATTGATAGTCGATATATAAATAGATTTAAAAAAAAATTCTTAGTGAAAATTTTTGGCAGTATCTACCAAAGCTAATCATATGTCTACCTTGTGGACTTAGTAATTTGACTCTTAGTACAAACTCAAGAGAATTACTCATATATGTGCCACAAAAAGACATATTAAAATGTCCATAAATGTTTTCTTTATAATTATCAAAACTAGAAACAATAAAAAATATCCATTAATAGTAGACAGAATAAAAACATTTTTATCTTCTTTGTGTGTGTGTTGGAGAGAGAAAAAAAGAGAGATAGGGCCTTTCTCTGTTGCTCAGGCTGGAGTGCATGGCATGAACACAGCTCACTGCAGCCTTGACCTCCTGGGTTCATGTGATCCTCCTGCCTCAACCTCCTGAGTAGCTGGGATCACAGGCATGAGATTCTTCCACCTTAGTCTCCCAAAATGCTGGGCTTACAGGTATGAGCCACCATGCCTGGCCACATTTTTATATTCACAAATGATGCATTACTACCTAGGGTTAAAATAATTGAACTATTTCTAGATGAAACAATATAGATTAAACTATTAAATGAAATTGCCAGAGAAAAAACATGATATTCTCAGGATTCTATTTATGTGAAATGTACAAACATGACAAAAACCAAAATCATAATAGTGGTGTTGGGAGGAAGGGGATGTGTAAACATTGTTTGGAAATGGGCACAAGGATGCTTCAGAGATCTAGTAGCTCCTGTCAGAACCTGGAGGCTGATTATGTGAGTATATACTTAGATAAAAGTCATCAGGGCTTCATTTAGGATATATGCAATTTATTATATATAAATTAAACTTTGATAATATTGTACACCAAAATAAAAAAAAAAAAAAAAAAACAAAGCTCTTCTAAGGCACAGAAATCATTGGTTTATCTTACGACACACAATTTACATTACTTACTACTGAAGCCCTCCATGGCTTCTAGTTAATTACCACAGGTGCATGAATTTTTATTACTCTATTATTCACAGTATTATGATTTAGCTAGTCTACATTTTAAAAACTAATTTGATAGGGAAATATTTCTATGGTGACATTTATCACCGACAAATGAATTATAATTCAAAATTTATTCCTAATTCTTTATAACAGAATTTCCCAAAGTGTAAACTCACATGCTTTCACAATAAAGCATATTTAAAATGAGGAGGAAAGAAAATAATAATTTAGGCATGAAGAGTAATGATAACTGAAGTAAAAGAAAGTAAGAAGCTTTATGTCCAATTTTTCTTTTAACTTCTCCATCAAGTACAATCCATAAAGTACAATAACATTTCTATTTAAAAGAGAGGACATTGATTAAACGTAATTCAGAAGAGTATGTGTTGCTTACAAATTAGAAAAGCAAACAATAAAAGCTCATGATGGCTAAGGAGTTAAAAAATATGCAGCTTCATTAAATATATTCAAATCTCCCAGTCTGAAAATGATAATAACAAACAAAACACCTAATATTTCAGTGTAGTGATAGTTTTTGCATATGAATCACCTGATCTTTCACTGAGTTAAGTAGTAATTTGTGGGCAAAGTTTTTGTTTTATGAATTATGCTAGTTTTCCATGGCTATCATAACAGATTACCATAAGCCTGGTGACAACAATACAAATTTATTGTGTAAACATTCTGGAGGGGAAAAGACCAAAATGGATCTTACAGAGTTCACATAAAATATCCACATATACACAATTCTACACCCGTAAATTAGGTGTTTTGAACCACAGTGATAGAGCAAACATAACTTATCTGTATATTCATTCTGCATACATAATTTTAGTTTATAATTTTAATGTATAAAGGTACATATTTTCTTCTATCATATGTGCATAAAAGTTGATCTATTATAGATATTTATTTAAATTAAATTAAAATTACAAGTCTGACTACAAGGGAGCTTGATAAGAAACCACCTCTATTAGAAGAAGGGCTTTTATTCTGGAACAAATAAAGAATTCCTGACCAATCCTACATTTTAGTTTTTGCTTGTCTTGGGGATAATACAAAGGCAGCAAATAAAATAATCCCAGCTGATCATCATCTGAAGAAAGAAGACACCCTCCCACATAACAAATAATCACCATGTTTCAAGAGTTCAAGTGAATCTTTATTGCCCAACCCCTTAATAAAATTCCTTCCATGCTCTGTCAAGATCTGGTGAATAAGTCAGAGGCAGAGATAAACCAAACAAAATCTTGCAATGTAGCAAAAGTGAGAACTGCTTTTCTCCATAAATTAGGTACATTTCACTGAAGGAAATAGTCTTCCATCATACTACTACCTTCTTCAAAGCAAAGGCTTATAAGGGGTGATGTATTTTATTTTTCATTTAGAGTTCAACAGTACGAATTTATCTCTGTTAATAAAATTGTCAATTGCAGTAACAAGTAAATTTATCTAGCTGTTTTAGTACCCAATGGGACCATTTTCATGTTAAGGCCTGGAATTAAAACAGCAGTAGAAATAAAAACAGGATGACGGATCTAAATCTGTTTAATTTTCTTTGTGTCCATTATGAAACAGATGTTTTCCATATGTTGAACAGAAAAAACCTCAGCCACATTTTAATGATATTGTTTGAAGTAGAAGTTTGATAGTATTTATACATGGAAAAGAAAAATAACAGGGTTTGGGAATCTGATTTTGTACCAAGTCTGCCCCTGCTGCTTAGAGAAATTACCACTATCTCGAAACCCCATCTCTACTAAACGTACAAAGAATTAGCCAGGTGTGGTGGCAGGCACCTGTAGTCCCAGCTACTTGAGAGGCTGAGGCAGGAGAATGGTGTGAACCTGGGAGGCAGAGCTTGCAGTGAGTGGAGATCACACTGCTGCACTCCAGCCTGGGTGACAGAGCAAGACTCTGTCTCAAAAAAAAAAAAAAAAAAGAGAGAAATTACCACTATCTCCAAGCTTGGATTACTATATGCAGGTAGGAGATATAATACCTGACAGAGTGTTTGTATGAAAAACATTTAGCAAATAAAATAATACTGTGTTAATGTGGATTTTATGTAGTGTTAATGAAATCAATTTTTATACTTGGGAAAATTTTCCAGTTAGATTTGGTAGCTATTTGCATACATTATATGAATCACTCAGCTAGCATCAAAGTCATACCTATATATTATGCACATATATATAATTCTTTATAATTTAAAAGATAAACAAAACCATTACTTGAATGGAGCAAAACACTTGTATACCACTTTATCACTTTGTGCATTTTCATCAAATGCTAATATTTGGATGCACTTTGTTTTACCAGTTTCTCTCTCTCTTGTGCATACATACACACATATGCATATGTAGGTACCCACACATCTGATCCCTGTATATATACACACATACATGTCTATACGCAAACACACAGTTTTATAGAACTATTAAAATTTAAGTTGCAGATATTTTTTTCTTTTATTTCTAAATATTTCAATGAATTTTCTAAAAATAGTATTATTTTACATCAACAAAATGGATTTATGAAAATCAGGAAATTTAACATAAGTCAAAGACAATATTGAAATTTTATATGTTCAACCATATTCTTTTTTTTTTTTTTTTTTTTTTTGAGACAGAGTCTCGCTCTGTCGCCCAGGCTGGAGTGCAGTGGCGCGATCTCGGCTCACTGCAAGCTCCGCCTCCCGGGTTCACGCCATTCTCCTGCCTCAGCCTCCCAAGTAGCTGGGACTACAGGCGCCCACAACCGCGCCCAGCTAATTTTTTGTATTTTTAGTAGAGACGGGGTTTCACCGTGGTCTCGATCTCCTGACCTTGTGATCCGCCCGCCTCGGCCTCCCAAAGTGCTGGGATTACAGGCGTGAGCCACCGCGCCCGGCCCCATATTCTTATAATACTTTATTACCGGCTAGCATCTAATCCAGTATAAATGTGAAAAAAAATGCATTGAAGTTGAATGCCTTCATACTTCATTTCTTTCATGCTTTCAAGGAAAATAATTAAAATATTAAATACCTTTTTGAAAGCATTGAAAAGCATGCAGATATTTGGAGTTTGTTTTATAACCACTCACACCAAAACTGGATGAACAAAGTAAGCACGTATTTATATGCAAACACACATATGCTACAAACCCAAAACACATTCAAAACGTATTGTGGAAAGTTGCTTTATTTCAAGGTTACTCTAACTACAGCTTGGCTTAGACCCAATTAGTTATGACTATGCATTGGCCATTAAATGATAGTGCATGCTATATAACAGGACAAGAATTCATATGCCTCACTACATTAAAATTCCAACATGAAGAGATTAACACCTGACTGACAATACTTATTACATTTAATCTATTTTATCAGTCTGTGTTGAAAATTATACATATTAGCTACACTACTTATTCATCAAGTTTGTCCACCTGAGTTCAAGAGATCCTCTTGTCTCAGCCTCTGGAGTAGTTGTGACTACAGGCATGCATCACCATGCCCAGGTAATTTTTTATTTTTTAATATTTGTAAACAAAATCTCACCATGTTGCACAAGCTTGTCTTGAAGTCCTGGGCTCAAGTCATCCCCCTGCCTCCACCTCCCAAATTGCTAGGATTACAGGCATGAGCCACTGCCTGCCCCAGGGTTTTATTCATGACTTTAATTTTGAAACATATCTTGTGCTTCATTTACTCAATAATTTAAATACAATATTTCCATCTAGATATTTTTAAATGTGAGTTTTTAAGGAATTCATGATTTGCAATGATTTTAGCCCTTAAAAGTTAAATACAATATTGATGTAGTAATAACTATTTAACATTCATTGCTTAAAAACACTTTGCTTTTTCAGGGGAGTGAACAAACCCACAAACAAAAAACAAACAACTCAAAGTTTTCATTACATTAAGGACCTGAGGAATCTGAGATGGGTAACTTTCTAAATTCTTTGTAATTACATCTCTGTAGATCTGGCATTAGAATGTGGATTTCTGCTTCCCAGTAGAGCCTGATACTTCTAATGTGCAATTAGAGGAAGCAAAGAAACCTTGTTTATACAAACAGAAAGCTAATGAGATGGTACAATCAATGAGAATACTTGATGATTTCAGAATTTCAACCACAGTCTTCCACTACTTAATCTTATACCTAACAAAGAATTAGCTGCAGCCAAGTGAATATCCTGAACAAAATTAACTTCTCTCCCATTTGTCTTTATGGTCTGGGTTGAATACGAGAACCTCATTATCAGTGCCTAACCCTTTTGAAAAATCCTTTGTTTTGTTTTCTTTAAATAATTTATCAGGAATTATTCTATTTAGCACTACTCCAATACGGAAATTTTAGAAAATTCTCAAATAAATATATTCTTTCTGTGTGCAGAGACTATTTTTAAGGAAATATTATATTTCATTGTAAATTATTTACCTTAAAAAGTAAAAATTTTTTTTTTTTGGTAAGCTTTTTTACCTTAAGACTCATTTCACACTGATTTTGCTTTTAAGTTTCTTACCTTAAAATTTTTCAATGGTAAGATTTTTACCATAAAAATAATCCAGAAAGATTTTGCTTTACATATGCCCTAGTCATTGATTTAAGATCGTTAAATGAATTTCAGAAATCATATAACACCATTCTTCAATTTACAGATCAAAGACACAAGATACTGTATTAGGCCACTCTGCCATTTAGTGTAAGAACACTCACCAGAAAATAGATTTGTAGACTCTTAGGACAGGTTCTTCCACAAGAACATGCTACCTCCCCCCACATCTTTCCCTAAACACCATTACTAGTATTAGTAAATGGCTTGAATGTATACAAATAAGAAATAAGCATTTAAAAAATTATATTTAATAAGAATCATTAATTCACAATTAAAGAGGGAATATACCATAATTCTTTGTTTCTTTGTTTCTCCACGAGTTTATTTACATTGATTCTGAGTATAGGTTGTGAAAAAACTTGAACAGCACCATAGAATCAAGTGTGCGCAGAGCTCTAAGTAGCAACATGACTAGAGAACTCGCAGTGAGGATACTACCTAATCATTACAGAAAGTTCCGTGTTGTCCACAGTATATACTCCTCTGTTTTAAGAAATGAGATACTACCTTTTAAATATTAAAACTTATGTTCAAGAAATGTGAAATCTAAACCATTATTTTTACCCAGAAGGAAATTTTCATTTAGGCTCAGGGAAAATCAGACCCCAAGGACATTATGGCATATATAACAAAGTTTAATTGAGAAAAGATAAATTCAGGCCTAGGAAGTAGAGTGGAGGCTACCAGGACAACTTCATGTGAAAGAATCATGCAGATAAAGGAAACTGGGAAATGCGGTTTGGTAGCAATGGAAGATGCAATCAAGGAGCCATACGGAACAAAAAGGAAGACAGACATTAACACCTATGCAATGAGTCCCGTCAAAAGAAACAGTGACAGATTTTGGCCAACACTTTGTTAAAAAATAAGCCAAACTGCCATAAAGGGGAAAAATAAACACAATCAGTTATCTACACTAGCACTTCATTTGTATGGCAATGGCATAAAGCCAGGATATAAATAGATTACTTGAATGCTGTCAATTAGTAGTAAGCCTTAAAGAAACTTTTTGATGAAATTTGTTGTCAGCTGTTGCATTCCCTAAAGATATAGTTTTGGCACAGGATTTTATCATCATTTCAGTGGGAAGTATTTGTTAATATATTGCAAGTGGCTTGCTGGGCAGAGAAGGGAAAACAACCCTGATTGCTGACAATATTTACATAAATATAACTAGTCAGCCAGGCTCTCCTCCCCAACAGTGAAGGCTGAGGTTCTAAAACTCTTTGCAAGGGTAAGGAAAACAACAACAACAAACAACAACTCATTTTCTCTGCTCTAAATTTTACCAATTAGAGATACCTCTCCCATTAATAAATAACAGAGTGTATAATAATATTAACTATCCTAAAATATTTGTAAACCTGGCTTCAGGGGTTTACTCTGTAAATCTAGCCAGAGAAATTATAAATATAGAAATGTTTTATGCAAATATATGCATATTTCAACTTTATGATAATGAAAAGCTGAAGATAAAACTAAACCAAAAATTGTAGCATATTTAAACTATGAGAACCAGTTAAAAGACAAATGTAAGAAATGAAAGGAAATGATGTCTCTCAAAGGATCATAAATATTCCAGATACCTTTTATCTAATCATCTATCTTGTGCACCAAAATCTCACATCATGTTCCCGAGGAGGACTACCTTAGTATAAGTCTTTCCGTTTTACAAACGAGGCAGCTGTTTCTCACAGCAATCAAAGATAAAGTTATTCAACCAGGAGTGATGGCAAACCATTTATATCCTAAAAATCCACACATCATTATTTTTACAATTCACTGTTTCATTTTGTGAATATTGTTTATAATCTATTTAAACATGCTTTATTTTGCCATAGGCTATTATGAAAAATAGAAAAATAATTCACGTACTTTAGAGTAAATTACTCTTTACAAACAAAAGTACTTATCTTGAAAATGACTTCAGTGCCTCATGTGAGCCGAATGTAATAATGCTTCATTTCATTTTAATAAACTTGGCTGATTTAAAATATTCAGTCAAATGACAGTTTATCACCCACTTTAATGTCATAAAATTTTTGCAGCTTTCTTTAAACTTTAGTACATAGTTCTGTTAAAGTCTTCATTTCATCTATGCAGTTTTTTGGATACATAATGAGCCATGATATAAGAATTATTTTATAATCACATAATTATATATAAAATCTCAAAGTCATTGAGTAGTTACTCATTTTGGTCAAATTTCAACTTTTTTTTTTTTTTAACTAAGGGAATTTCTTTCACATGGCTTTAGGAACTTGTATAAGTCACACAAATTTCCTGGTGTTAGATATTTTTATTTTTGAAAAGGAGGTAGAACTCTAGTACATAAATTCCTTTCATTATGTGGATTACCATGTATTAGCATAATGGTAAAAGACATTGAAATATAATTTAAATATTTAATGGATTATCAAATTTCAACAATAGGTCTTTAGTTTTGAATTCTCCTAATACATCTCTAACATACACAGCATGATTGTAGCATTTGTTTCGTAAACAAAAAGCAATTATTAGTAACAGAGATAGCAATGTTGTATTAGTCCATTTGTATAGTGTTATAAGGAATTGCCCAAGACTGGGTAATTTACAAAGGAAAGAGCTTTCATTGACTCACATTCAGCGTGGCTGGGGAGGCCTCAGGAAATTTACCATCATGGAAGAAGGCGAAGGTGAAGCAAGGTACCTTTTTCACAAGGCAGCAGGAAGGAGAAGTGCTGAGTGAAGATGGGAAAAGCCCCTTTTAAACCATCAGATCGTGTGAGAATTCACTCACTATCACGAGAAGAGCATGGGGAAAACGGCCCCTAAATGATTCAATTACTTCCACCTGATCTCACCCTTGACGCGTAGGGATTATGGGATTGCAATTCAAGATGAGCTTTGGTGAGGACATAAAACCTGACTATATCAAATGTTTATAAGCAAATACTGTCTATTTCTTACAACAATACTAGTAGTAATAGTAATTAGGTGTTTCCTGTGCTCACTTAAATTCTCTCTCTTTAACATCACAATAACTGCGTAAGGTTGTTATCCCCATTCTACATATGGGAAAAACAAGTAATGGACAGGTTAATTAACCTGTCCGAGATTACAGAAGTAGGTTTCAAGACCAGGTAGTTTAAATCAGTATTGTACACATATTACTATGAATCCAGCAATAATGTCTTATATTTCATCTGAATTTGAGTTTAATTTCAATGTAGCAAAATGTCTATGTAACATGCCAATATAATTTAAATAAGTTTTGGGTTTTGTTTGTTTATTTGTTTTACGAATGGGGTCTCACTGTATTGCCCAGGAGTGCAGTGGCTATTCACAGGTGTGATCACAAGTCACTACGGTCTCAACTCCTGGTCTCAAGTAATCCTCCCTCCTCAGCCTCTTGAATACCTAGAATTATAAATGTGCACCACCGTGCTCAGCACAACAGTGTTTTTGAACTCACAATCCTTCAACAAAACTATGGACAATAGTAGAGAATCGCTAAAAATAAACCATGGCCTGCTTCCCATCACCATCTTCTACCCAGCACAGCTCCTGGCCTCACAAACAGGATGCCTCCGTATGTTCTCAATATATTGATTGTATATGTTTTCATCAAGCATCTCATAGGAATGCAATATTCTAGCTGAAAATTGTATTTCCTAAAATCCCTGGGAGAAGAATTTAAGAGACTCAGAGGGAGCAAAAACTGGAAGAAAGTGGATTATACCAAATAGGATACAGATGATATACTAATCAGAGAAGTAAAACAAAGTAATGATATTGCAGAGAAAGAAATATCTAATGAGCTTCACAGTTGTTTGGGTGTGCCATGCTATATATGCGGTTTTTCACTTCTTATTACAGAATCATTCTTGATAGCATTTCTAATGTTTAAACCTTCCTCATCTTAGTAAAAATGCTCTTATATTCTTATTGAATATCTTCTTTTCAGATACATCCCCCTGGGACTCCAGCCCACTGATAAAATGACTTCCTCACATGAAGGCAACTTGTTAACTCAAATTCCTAAATTTCATAAACATGTTTTACTTTTTTTCATTCATCCTCCATCTTTATTGGTAGCTGTTGACCATCCAAATTATTTCCTTTCCACAAACTATTTGTCTCTGGCCCAACAGTGCTATCTTTCAGAGAGCCCTTTCTTAGTCTTCACTCCTTTTTCTTCTTCCAAGCAGTTATTTAATGTTGAGAATTCTCACGGTGAAATATTGAAGTTATTTCTTTTTTGTTGTTGTTCTTATCCAATCTCTTTAGGTAATAGCATCTTCCTACTTGACTCAATGTTAAACCTCCAGTCCAGATGCTTTCTGCCTCAACTATCCAATTGCATACTTCACATTCCTACTCTGATGTCTTAAAGGTACCTCAAAGGCAACATCTCAAGAATAATCCCATATCAATCCTGCCAAACATGGTATTTCTTCATTCTTACTTATCTCCGTAAATGGAACCAATTCCAATGCAGTTGACAAATCTCACACTTGAGACTAATTTGAACACCCTTTTTTAAAGTCACCACCTATGTCTAATCTATTCTCACAGCCTGGTAATTTTATGTTTTGTGTAAGACTGTGGGCTTTCTATATCTCTCTATCTTACCAGTCCCATTCTTAGATAACCTCAACCATTTTTAAATTAACTTACTGCAAGAGTCCCCTAATTTGGTTCTTTCTTAATTGATTCTTACTTACCTTCAATGTATTCAATAAACACCACCAAAGGTGACATTTTTATGACATTGTGTCCATAAAAACTACCTATAATCCTTCAATGGCAAATAAATATTATGTGCATTATAGTTGTATATATGTGTATGCAAATTAGATTGATGTTTTATAAAAGTTATAAAAACAATCTGTGGTTTTCTCTAGTACTTAAAGAGAGAAAACAGAATGCATAATATAACCTACAAGACCTTGCATATTCTGTTCTTATATCTGACTCTAACTCCCTCCGACTTTCTGCCCCAATTTGCACTTTGGCTAATATCTATCTGTTCAGTGGCTTTGCTATGCCCCTCCTCTATTCCTGTATCAGGATCCTTGCACACATTAGTCCTTCTACACAGAATGTATAAGAGGTACTTCAATTAAGTAATGTGCACTTTCTTTGTGAACACAGACTTTTGCATTTGTGAATTCAGAGTAAATTATGCCCCCCAAATTTCTTCTTTTTTCTTCTTGAATTTCTGCATTCTAGTCTTTGTGTGTTGAGAGCTGAAAGTCATAACCACCTAATTATTTAGTGTCCAGCTCTCAGCAGAGAGGATAATTCCTCTCTGTGGCTAGTTGTCCCATCATTTCCTCAGATCTCAGCAGAGAGAATAGCTCCTCCTTGCTAGACTGGTCACCCCAGTGAATGTCCAGCTCTCCACAGACAGGGTAGAATATTGGAATTGTACTCTAAGTAAAATCAGTGACTTGGGTGAGGGGCTTAATGTGAGACACTTTGGAAATCAAATTTCCACCATCAATAGTTAGGAATGAGCAGCCTGCTGGCCTGGGCACTGGATCTCCTATGTTCTACTTCCTGACACTGGAGGCCGTGCGTGTTCAGACTTATTTATTCTGATTTGCACTAATATGGATTCTGCTTTAAAAGTCTGAGTGATACTAAATAATTAGGTGGTTATAAATAGTTACCTTCTTAGCTAGATGAGTGCTAGGATATCCAGAATGAACAGATTTTTATCCAGGCCTCCAATGTAATGGTTAAAAGCATCATGGAATTTTAAGAATCTATTCACTTCTTTGCCCTGAAGATTTGAAGTATGTTATAAGGATAAATACGCCCCATGTCTGATTTACATATTGACAATAATCACTGCCAGTAATTCACTTCATTTGCTTTGGCTTTTTTTCCCACTCAAATGTACCTTTAGGTCGTATCAAGAAACTGCAAATAAATGCTCTTAATATCAAAGTGATTATTTCATTCTTTGTATTATAAGGAGGGAGAGAACATTTAGATCATATAAAGAAACAAAAATCATAATTCCTCAAATCATTCATGATTTTATAAAAGCCATAATTGCTCAGCAAATATAAAAATACCATTTTGTCATTTTTTCAATAAAAATTGAACATTTCCCTCTGTATTCCTCATTTAAATTGTGCTACTTAGTCATTCTAATTTATTTTATTACCAGCTTATACTTTTTATTATAGAAATAGTAAATCTTTTAATCTAATCTTTCTAACTTTAGTTCTATAATTAAAGTTTTATAAAAATCCCATTGAAGAAACAATGTCCACTATTTGGGTGATGGGTACAGTAGAAGCCCAACCACACCATAAATATGCAATATGTAACAAAAAAGCACACATACACCTGAATCTAAAATAAAAAATTAAAAGGAATTTACCTTTTTAAAAATCTCTATTGTTACATGGCCATAGTCTGTTTTCTGTTGCTTATAACAGAATACCTGAAACTGGGTAAAGAAAAGGAATTTATTTCTCATGATTATAGAGGCTGAGAAGTCCAAGGTTGAGGATCTCCATCTGGTGGGGGCCTTCTTGCTGTTGGAGACTCTCTGCAGAGTCCTGAGAAGGTGCAGGGCATCATGTGGTGAGGGCAGCTGAGTGTGCTAGTTTGGGTCTCTCTTCCTCTTCTTTTAAAGTCATCAGTCTCACTCCTATGATAACCCATTAATCCAGTAACCCATTAATCTGTGAATGTGAGCAGAGCCTTCAAGATTTAACCCAGCCTCTCAATATTGCCACATTGGGGAATAAGTTTCAACATGAGCTTTGAAAGGGACATTCAAATCATAGCAGCTGTGCCTGTTGTTTATCTGTCTTTTTCTATCTGTCATCTCAGCTGTATCTCCACTCTTTACTCTTTTCTCCTCCATCCTCCTCTCATCTTTTTTCGATTCCTCTCTCTTTACTCTCTTGGTCTCTCTCTTCTCTTTCTCTTTCTTATAGTTTGATTTTGTATTCAGCTTTAAGTTACCTCCATATTTTTTCAATACAGCAAGTATTTACTTTCACTTGAGGCACCAGGATTCATTACTGGTATAGGTCTTCAAATGTGTTATCATAACACTTGCTCTTTTCCTCTGGCTGATGAGAATAAAATTACATTTTTTTCCTTTAGCCATTTTTCATCAAGAATCCATTCTCAAATACAGCATAGTAATATACTTTCTCCTTAAACAGATCTGTGGATGGGTCAAAATACAGTTAATTTTGCAGACTGTAAGATGAAACTTCAACCCAGTAACTGTTACTAGAAGAATAAAGAAAAATTATTTTTTCTCTCATTTGAAGCTGAAGGGAAACACTAATAGTTTTGAAAGATTAAACATACATATCCAAATTCAAAATTAGTGATATCGTAAGGGTAGAACTGGCCAGTGAGATGGTTTCCGGGAAAAGAGAAAGAATATGTATTTGTGGCAGACACAGCTAGTTGCCCACCCAATATATGTTCTCCCCTTCTTGTTTAATAAGGAAGGACAGGCATGGTAATATATGCAACCAAAAGGCTATGTTTCCTGGTCTTTCTTGCAACTAAAGGTGGCCATGTGTCCTAGATTTGACCAATGAAGTGTAAGCAGAAGTCACTGGGTCTTGTTCTCAGCAAACCTTGTCTAAATGGCAGATTTGGTCTGCATGAACTTTTATCATTTGTCCCTCATATCACCTGCAGATATATGGCAATGAAGATTTCATACCGTGGAACTAACTTTAAGGAAAAACTTTGCTGATCCTTTATTTTAATGTGTAGCCCAGCACCAAAACTTGATAACCACACACTTCCAAATTTCAGCTTATATGAGGAAAATACATTCTCTATTGTTTCAGCAACTGTGATTTTGGTTTCATGTTATGAGCAGCTGAGTTTATTTCTAACATTCAGTAATTATGCTATGGCACAGAAATAGGTCAAAATTATGAAGTAGGCTGTACATGATAAATCTGGTTATAACACTTCCATAATACTTTCATGCATTGATTTTCACTCTTAATTAAGCCATTTTTCTTAGTCTTTTTTATTATAACCACCAGCCGAAATGTGTGTGACAGGAGTTAAGCAAAACGAAAAAAGGTTGAAAAGGAAGGAGACATTGGCGGGTGGCCCTAACAGAAAAGTCCAGGAGTGCTTTTCTAAGATCCCGTACTGTAAGCCTTTAATCAAGATGTAGACCCAGCAGCTTTTTGTTTGTTTGTTTGTATTAGAGACAGAGGCTTGCTATGTTGTCGCCCAGGATGGTCTCCAACTCCTGGTCTCAAGCATTCCCACTACCTCAGCCTCCCAAAGCACTGGGATTACAGGTGTGAGCCACCATGCCCAGACCCAGTAGCTCTTTAAAGTCTGTTTTCATCAGAATAAGACTTCATGATTGCAAAAGTATCATATTTTTAAATAACATTAAGAATATAGAGATAAGAATAAAAAAGAAAGCTGCCTCTACCACCTACAGATAACCACTGTTCTCTTCTTAGATTATAAATTCTTTCTAGCTCTCTTCTATATATTTCTATATATTATAATGTGCCATTTTAAAATACCAATACATTTAATAGTGGAAATTATGTAATCATATTGATTTATACCACAGGGGGTTATTAAACTCTTATATTCTCAGGAATTACAGTGCTTTGCAGGCTCTTTCTGTAATAAATATTACTGGCCAGGCGTAGTGGCTCACGCCTGTAATCCCAGCACTTTAGGAGGCCTAGATGGGTGGATCAGGAGGTCAGGAGAGCCAGGCCATCCTGGCTAATAAGGTGAAACCCCGTCTCTACTAAAAAATACAAAAAAACTAGCCGGGCGAGGTGGCAGGCGCCTGTAGTCCCAGCTCTTCGGGAGGCTGAGGCAGGAGAATGGCCTGAACCCAGGAGGCAGAGCTTGCAGTGAGCTGAGATCCGGCCACTGCACTCCAGCCTGGGCGACAGAGCAAGACTCCATCTCAAAAAAAAAAAAAAAATGAGCTGGGCATGGTGGTGGGCGCCTGTAGTCCCAGCTACTGGGGAGGCTGAGGCAGAGAATGGCGGGAACCTGGGAGGCGGAGCTTGCAGTGAGCCGAGATCGTGCCACTGCTCTCCAGACTGGGCAACACAGTGAGACTCCATCTCAAAATAAATCAAAATAAATAAATAAATAAATAAATAAATAAATATTACTAAGGCAGAGTTCATAAGTATTTCCTTGGTATAAATTTCATGTGAACTGTACATATTTTTAAAGTTTTTATACATTTTAAAAATAAACTCTAGACTTTTTATTTGCACTTTCCTCAGTAACTTAGGTGTTGTTTCCTCCCGTTTTTCATTTCAACAGGTTAGATATCATTCAAAATGAAAATTGCCAATCTTACTAATAAAATGGAATCTTTATTTTACATTGTAGCAGGTTTTATTTTTTTTTCTTTTAAAAATTCTTCTGGTCATCTTCCACTAGAGAAATTATAATACATGCATATCTACAATCAATGTACTTATTTTTCTATTAGTTAAGATAGGGTTACTACTATAGTATGAAATACGTGTGTGTGTATATATATATATAAAATGACAAAACTATAACAAAACTTTAGTTTTTGCTTACAAACAATTTCTTTTTTGTAACTTTATTGAGGTAAAATTGATACAAATAAGTGCATATATTTAATGTATACAGTTTCACTAGTTTGGACATATTAATGCACCCATGATACCACCACCATAATCAATGTAATAAACACATTCATCACTCCTCAAAATTTCCTTTTATCTCTTTGCTGTGTATGCATGTGTTGAGGAGTAACACTTACCTTGAGATCTAACTGCTTAAATTTTTAAGTGTACAGTGTTGTATTGCACTATATTGTACAGCAGATCTCCAGAACTAATTTGTTCTAAACACCAAATATACAGACAGTAAATGGAAAATAGAGTAGGTCAGATATTCTCACCTTCAGTACTACTGGCACTTGGATTAGAGTATTCTTTCTTGTGGGGACTGTCCTGCTTAGCATAAAATATTTAGCAGGATCACTGACTCCTACTAAATGCAAGTCATTTACTCCCCAACATGAAAATCCAAAATTTCTTTGGATGTTGCCATGTATCCCTCAGGGAACAAAATGTCCAGCAACTGAGAACCACTTGGACAGAAGAAGATGTTTATAGGCCAAGACTGGAAACAGTGCTTATCATTCAGCTTAGAATCCGCTGGCTAAAATTCAGCCATGCAGCCATGTCAACATAAAGAGATGCTGGTAAAGATAAGCCAACAGTGAACAAAGGAAACAGTGGAAAAGTGGCCAATAACAAAGACTCTAGGCAACTATTACACAACTTTATTACTTTTTTCTCAATTTTTTTTTCCTTTTTGGGGGTGGGGTATTGACATTTCTTAGGAAAAGAAACATATTTTCTGCTTTGTTTTAATTTTGCCAGAATCACTACCTCAGTCCCCTTTACAGGCTCCACCTAAAATACTTTCTCTGTATTATACCATCTTCACTGAAGCATTTATATATATAGGATATTTATATAGGAAGCACCATCTCTTCGTCTCCCAACAAAGCTAGCAAATCAATTACTGTTGAGTTTTAAAATTTTCAGGCTATCAACTGTTGGACATTAATCTGCATATTATCATAACCAAGAATATAAATGTAGGGCTATGGTTTAAATGTGTCCTCCAAAGGTTTGTGTGCTGGAAAGTTAATTGCTGTTGTAACAGTATTAAGAGGTAGGATTGTAAAGAGATGATCAGGCCAGGATGACTTTGCTCTCATGAAGGGATTAATGCCATTATGGGGAGTGAGTTAGTTATCTCGGGACTAGATTTGTGATAAGAGGATGAATCCAACTTGATGTTCTCTTTTTGCCTCCTGTGCTTGCTTCCACCATCCACCCTTCTGCCATGGGATGATTCTCACTGGATGCTGTCACCATGCTCTTGGACTTCTCAGCCTCCAGAACTGTGAGCAAAATAGACTTATTTTCTTTATAAATTACCTAGTCTGTGGTATTTTGTTAAAGCATCAGAAAATTAAAAAAGACAGGTGGATAAACTTTCTCAGTCACATGTTGGAAGCCAGATGCATGAGACTGGATATGATCCAATCAATGTCCAGTTTAAATTGTCAAAGTGTTTGAATTTTGCATATTCCTCTACTCTCTTATTGAAACACAGTATAATTGTATGTTCTATTTCTAAGCATATGAATAAAGGCTAAATTTATTTTCCTAGTTATTTAGGTGTTCAAATACCTTGCATCATATTTTATACCTAATGTCATTGCTGACCACTGCCTAAACTCCTTACCTTTAATTTCCTAATTGCTGTAATCTCTGTCTTTTTTATTTGGGGCATTTTTCTTTTCATTTTTTCTCTTTTGGATCTTTCATATTTAATATACTCCTTGTAACAAAAGTCAATTATCAATACTCCAGCTCTTATTGTGATACCTCCAGTCTTTCTGAAATCATAAGGGTATTTACAGGGCATTATGAAACACATAATTGATTTTATACTGTCATTTGGATGATTACTTTTTAAGAACATTGCATAGAGTTTGCATTAAAACAAACTTGATTATTTTTTAAACAAACATTATTATATTGTTCCCAAATGCCTATTATAATTTTAAGTAGAGTAACAACTTTTGGCAAAACAAAGGTTCTTCCTGGAATACTTAATGAATATAAACTATTTGCACTTAATTATTTTCTTGGTTTGTAAAAGATTGCGGTCTTAAATAGCCTGCCCTGGTTAATATACTTCCTGTGCTGCTGCTTGCTTGATTAATATTAACTTTGTATCTTTTCATTTCTTCATTGTATAATGGTAAATTTTGTATCCTGGAGCAATCTTAACACAGATTTTTTATTAATGTACTTTTCATTAAATTGATTTTACTACAATATTATGTCTTGCATAGTTTTTGCTTATTTCTAATGATAAGGATATTTACATAAGCTCACTAGTTTTCCTCATACCACAGATAATTAAGTGTATTTATGTGTGGTTCCTTTAAAAATAATTTATGTAAGTGAATATGAACTCAGTCTCCAGAGTTCTTGAATCACCTCCCTATCAATGAACTTGAGTGCTTGCTTATAAAGATAATTGTAAAGATTAATAGTAATAAGGAAAAACAGTTAACTGTATATTTACATTCTAGTGAAACTGATGACAAAAAGGTCAATTACATTATAGATAACTCTAAATAATACACTTAATTGAGCAAGTGAGTTCACAAAAAATAAAGAAAAATCTAAGATCTTTTATACTGGAATCTCTTTATGCAATACCAAGTCTGTGACAACATGTCTAGGTAACAGATGACTATTTTGAGAAGTTTTCTCCTTGTAGAGGCACTTCAAAAGTAACAGAACAATTCTGTGTGGTTATAAGATCCAGAACTGTCATAAGGGCCAGAACACAGAGAGGTCCTTATCTGTAGACTAGTAAAAGCTTATTTCCTTTTAATAAAATAGTCTTAATGCTAAATTTCAAATAAGACTTGATACGGTTTGGCTGTGCCCCCACCCAAATCTCATCTTGAATTCTGATGTTGTGGGAGGGATCTGGTGGGAGGTAATTGAATCATGGGGGCAGGTATTTTCCATGCTGTTCTCATTATAGTGAATAAGTCTTAGGAGATCTGATGATTTTAAAAAGAGACGTTTCCCTGCACAAGTTCTCTTCTCTTGTCTGACACCATGTGAGACATGCCTTTCACTTTCTGCCATGATTCTGAGGCCTCCTCAGCCATGTGGAACTGTAAGTCCATTAAACCTCTTTCTTTTGTAAATTGCCCAGTCTCACGTACGTCTTTATAAGCAGCATGAAAATACACTAATATAGTAAATTGGCACCAGGTGTGGGGTGCTGCTGAAAAGATACCTGAAAATGTGGAAGTGACTTTGGAACTGGGTAACAGGCAGAAGTTGGAACAGTTTGGAGGGCTCAGAAGAAGAGAGAAAAATGTGGGAAAGTTTGGAACTCTCTAGAGACTTGCTAAATGGCTTTGACAAAAATTCTGTTAATGATATGGACAAAGAGATCCAGGTGGAGATGGTCTCAGATGGAGATTAGGAACTTGTTGGGAACTGGAGCAAAGGTGATTTTTGTTATGTTTTAGCAAAGAGACTGGTGGCGTTTTGCCCCTGCCCTAGAGATTTGTGGAACTTTGAAGTTGAGAGAGATGATTTAGGGTATCTGGCAGAAGAAATTTCTCAGCAGCAAAGCTTTCAAGAGGTGACTTTGGTGCTGTTAAAGGCATTCTGTTTTAAAAGGGAAACAGAGCATAAAAGTTTGGAAAATTTGCAGCCTGACAATGCTATAGAAAAGAAAATCCCATTTTCTGAGGAGAAATTCAAGGTGGATGCAGAAATTTGCATAAGTAACAAGGAGTCAAGTGTTAATCACCAAGACAATGGGGAAAATGTCTCCAGGTTATGTTAGATAAAAGAGACCTTTGAGGAAGCCCCTCCCATCACAGGCCCAGAAATTTAGGAGGAAAACATGGTTTTGTGGGCTGGGCCCAGGTTCCCTGTGCTGGGTGCAGTTTAGGGACTTGGTACCTTGCTTCCCAGCTGCTCCAGCCATGACTAAAAGGGCCAAGGTATAGAGCTTGGGCTGTTGCTTCAGAGGGTGGAAGCCCCAAGCCTTGTCAGCTTCCACATGGTGTTGAGCCTGTAGGTGCACAGAAGTCAAGAACTGAGGTTTGGGAACTGCCTAGATTTAGAGCATGTATGGAAATGCCTGAATGACCAGGAAGACATTTGTTGCAGAGCTGGGACCCTCATGGAGAACCTCTGCTAGGACAGGGAAATGTGGGGTCATAGCTCTCACACAGAGTACCCACTGGGGCATCACCTAGTGGAGCTCTGAGAAGAGGGCCACCATCCTCTAGACCCCAGAATGGTAGATCCACCTTCAGCTTGCACTGTGTGCCTGGAAAAGCCAAAGACACTGAATATCAGCCCATGAAAGCAGCCAGGAGTAGGGCTATATCCTGCAAAACCACAGGGGTGGAGCTGCCCAAGGCCATGGGAACCTACCTCTTGCATCAGTGTGACCTGGATCTGAGACATGGAGTAAAAGAAGATCGTTTTGGAGCTTTAAGATTTGATTGTCCCGCTGGATTTAGGATTTGCATGGGATCTGTAGCCCCTTTGTTCTGGCCAGTCTCTCCCATTTAGAATGGCTTGTATTTACCAAATGCCTGTAACTCCATTGTATTTAGGAAGCAACTAACTTGCTTTTGCTTCTACAGGCTTAGAGACAGAAGGGACTTGCCTTGTCTCAGATGAGACTTTGGACTGTGGACTTTTGAGTTAATGTTGAAATGAGTTAAGACTCTGCGAGACTATTGGGAAGGCATAATTGGTTTTTAAATGTGAGAACATGAGATTTGGGAGGGGCCAGGGTCAGAATAAGTTTTGGCTGTGTTCCCACCCAAATCTCATCTTGAATTCCAACATGTGTGGGAGGGACCCAGTGGGAGGTAATTGAATCATGGGGGCAGGCCTTTCCCATGCTGTTGTCAACGATAGTGAATAAGTCTTATGAGATCTGATGGTTTTAAAAAGGGGAGTTTCCCTGCACAAGCTCTCTTCTTTTATCTGCCACCATGTGAGATGTGCCTTTCACCTTCCGCCATGATTGTGGGGCCTCCCCACCCATGTGGAGCTATTAAGTCCATTAAACCTCTTTTTTTGTAAATTGCCCAGTCTTATGTATGTCTTTATCAGCAGCGTGAAAATGGACTAACACAAACTTTAAATACATATTTGTATATATTTATACTCATGTGTCTCATATATATATACACACATGCATATATATACTTTTATGTATATGCTTTGGGGATATTAAGACTGAAGTATTTTAATTTTACTGGATTTTACATTTTATAACTTTAGAAATATCTTCAGATCCATTAAAGAACACAGAAAGCAGCAAAGCAGTATAGGATATCAAAACCACTGAGAAAACTAATTTAAAAATAACTATTTACATGAATTATTTTACACAAACTTGAACTGATAATTATTCTCAACAAATTCAAACACTAATAAAATAATATATTCCTCATCAGTACTTTTTTATTCTCAGTGTTTTTATTCTCATTGTTGTAACAGTAAGCATGCAATTTTCTAATATTTAATAAATAAGATAATGCAAAATGGCCAATAAATATTATTGAGGCAAAAGTCACCAGAAAATTAAACTACTATAAGCAATATGTTTGCTATTGACAGGAAATTATTAGTTTACAGCCCTAAATATCCTGTCATGAATTTTGCTCATGGAACAAAGTAGCTTTTGTTCAGAGACCTTATAACTCTAATTTTCCACTTATTTGTAGTACTTTTTGATTGCATTTTATGTGCTCCACCAGCCTCAGGCCATGGGCCATATCAGTTTGCTTAACATCTATTACCTGAGCAGCATCTTACCCAGATTCTTCACACAGAATGTGCTTACTCAATAAGGAACATCTTATTGAATGAAGATTCTGGCCAGACACTTGCTGTTTTTAACATCAACATTTCAACAAAGGCATGGAATTCTAATGTATTGTCAAATACTCTTGTAAGTACTAAAAATATAGAGAAGATAATACAGAGTATCTTCAAATTAAGACCTTGCTCTAGACCCTTGGTGGTAAGCAAGCCACATAAGTATCCACAGTGTGGTAAGTTATACAATAGATAAGTGCATATTATGTTTTATATCATGGATTTAATATTTTTCTTTGAAATAATATGGAGAATAAAAATGCATGCCTTCTTTGAGGGAGAAAAACAACTAAATTCTAATAGTAGTTAAGTGCATGTTTTCATTCTAATAATTACAAATAGTAGTATTTCTCTCATTGACAGACTAGACTGCATCAGTCGTATATTTAGCAATACAATCTGTTTCATATCCTAATATAGATTGATAATCAATATATGTTAGTGTCTTCCATCTTAATAATTTTGAAGTGCCTCCAGACACTAATTAAAAATAGAAATTCTGACAAAAAAGTGCATAAATGGCAGTTGAATGCTGCTGGCTGATGCAAACACAAAAACACAAATTAGATTAGATGACACATATATATTGATTTGTGCATTGGTTTTATTGATGCCACTGACCCTGTCCCCTAACCATAAATACCTGAGCAAAAAGTTCACACACTCTGTCTCAAGATAAATGCCTTAGTCTGATTAGGCTAGTATAAGAAAATACCTTAGAATGAATAATTTGTAAGCACCAGAAATGTATTGCTCACAGTTATGGAGGCTGGGAAGTCCAAGATCAAGAAGTCAACAGACGTCTTGATTTCAAAATATAAAATTTTGAAATTCAGTATCTGCTTATGACCCATTCCTCATAGACACGCTTTCTAGTTGTCCTCACATGGTCAAAGGATCAAACCAGCTTCCTCAAGCCTCACTTGTAAGGGCACTAATCCCATTCAGGAAAGCAGAGTCCTCACGACCAAATCACCTCTCAAAGGCCTCACCTCCTAATATTATCACAGTGGGGATTGAATGTCAGCATATGAATTTTTGTCAAGACACAAACATTCAGAACATGGCACTAGGATAGAGTCTGGAAAAGCTTCAATGGAGGCACACAGATAATAAGGGAGAGAGCAGTATAAAGGTGCCTCCTGAAGTTGTTCCTCCCAAAGGCTGCTTGTATAACTCTCCCTTCATTCTTGTAAACTGCCTGCACATTATTGTTTGTCTTAGTTTGAGATGCCCAGAATTCCGTAGACTGAGTGACTTAGACAATTCAAATTCCTTTACACCCTGGGAAGTCCGAAATCAGGGTGCCAGCGCGGTTAGGTTCTAGTGAGGGCCCTCTTCCTGGTGATGTCCTCACATGATCTTTGTTGGAAGTAGAGAGTGTGTGCATGTCTCCCTTTTTATAAGAACAATAATCCATCATGAGGTGCCCAAACTTGTGACCTCATCTAAACGTAATTACCCAAAGGCTCACCTCCCATACCATCATCATGGCGGGGCGGGATTAGGATTTTAATGTAAAATTTTGGGAAAGACGCAAACATAATCTATAACATTGTTTCTCCAGTTAGCCACAATCAGTAGGTATTTTCACCGAATCTTGAATGAATCTACATTAATATACCTAATTTAGAAAAATCCTCAACAAACCAACATTTATTGTAAAAAAAAATTAAATTTTTTCTGAGATGCTAAACTCTTAATGTGCACAGGAGCATGTTCTATACACACAATTTTTCTTTGGAGTGTTTGTAGCCGTTAAATATTACTGAATAGCTTCATAGAGAAGCTGTTACTGCTACTATCAAAAACCATATAAATAATAAACTTAACAATATTAATACAAAGACAAAAATTCCAAAATTAAAATTATTTTTTAAGATTGAAACAAATTCATCTTCTTTACTCTTCAATTCTACAACTCATATGAATCAAAGATTCATAAACAATGAGTGAATGGTATCTAATGAAAGCTTTACTTCTATTCTCTGAAAGCATTCAAAGCATGCCCATTCTAAGTGGTGCTGGAAGAATTAAAATTAAACCAGAAAATGTACTTTGCAACCACCTTAAAAATCTTTGTTTTTATTACTTAGTAATAGAAGGCAGTAACCTAAAGGTAAAACCCAAAGTGTTTTTTCTACTACAGCATTTGAACTCCTTAATACTAGATATTTTCAAATGAAGGAGGAAAGAACAACAAAAATAGTAAGAACGTACTCATATATTTTCATCATTTAGGAATTGCAAAGATTATGAGCTTATTTATTTACCTTTACTACATCAGCTAGAAAGCTGTCTCCTTACCTCATTTGATTCTTAATCACTTTGAATACACATAAGGCTTGAGTTTTAGAGGTCTGTATCCTTAAAGGTAACTACATGAAATGAATGCATTATTTTATATTAAACAGTCATTTTCCATTAAACTAAGAAATCAGTATATCCCTGTTAAACTTTCAAGTTCATGGAGTACAGCTGAAGTTATCCATGGGAGTTCACACGAGGTATATGCACATTAATCACCAGCTGCGTGTTGCAAATAAAATTCATAACTACAGTACCTTAAAACACATGCCTCTAGGCATACTAAAAGCACATGGCCATCATTCATTTCCTCAGTGAATACAATGATGTCACCATTCTTTCATCACTAAACTTCCAGGTACAGTTTTAGGAAATTAGAAGACAATAAGCATATTGATGAAGAAAAGTGGAAAATTTGCAAATCCAAATTAGAGCATGTGTTCATTCCTAACCTGATGAAATCTCACACTTTCAAAAGAGTTAGGAATGTCACAGGCAATAAAGAAATCTCCTTTTCTTTCTTCCTCTAAAGAGGATGCATTTTGAAGAAATTCAGTGTTCTTTCACTACATAGTTATAATAATAAGAATGATGTCAACTTTAATTTGTCTTTTCCAAAAATTTTAATTAGAGAGAAAAAAAATGCCTTGTAACCAGGGACCAGTCTATTATGTAGATTATTTACCCCACTAAATTTCTCATACATTAATTGAATATTATTATTCATAGTGATGTGTCCTATTGGCAGAGGACAGATCTCCTGGGAATATTACTTGGATAGTAGAAATATTGTCCATATATTATTTAATTCACATTTTAATTTAATTGATGATTATAACAACTAGAAATCATGGAGGTTTATGAGGAATCATCATTTGCCCTTCTATTCCTTCATTAGTCCAGATGGGAATTTATTATGTACATGCTATCTGGAAAATATTACATAAAGATGTTGCCAAGACTCATTTACCTAACATATAAGAAATAGAGCAAGGAGACTCTTTCTGTTAGTTAAACTGTTTACACTTAAAGTATAATCTTTTTCTGTGTTTGCTATGTAGAGGTCCAATATAACACCAGACCACATGTCTGTACACGTTCTGAGCATTCATTGCCTCATCTATTCTACATGAACACTGAACTAGCAAGCAAGCTCCTTGAGGAACAAACAGTAAACAGATAGCAAGAGTGTCCTATGATGAGCGCCGTCTTGGAAGGATATAAACAATACAGGTGTAGTCACCCAACCTAGGGGGAAGGGAGGAGGGGGCAGGACGGGCAACAAAGACTGTTTATTGGCTTGGCTTCTGGAGTTGGAGAGACCTGAATATGCCTGCCTCATTCACTAACTGTATGGCCTTTGTAAATAGCTTACCCTTTCTCTATTACCTTCACTTGAAATGGAAATGGTCATATGAAATACCTTACAGTTGTGAAAAAGTAATGAATGAAATACATGAATTCCATTTAACTTACTGACTCAGTGAGTGCAAAAGAAACCCTGTTGCTATTAATATTGTTGTAATTATTTTTGATATTTGGTATTATTAATAATAATACATTGTATCTTCTCTTTTGATTTTTACAGAACTAACAGGTAATATCTAACTCACGTATTTTATTCCATTTAAGAGGTAAAGAAAGGTGCTTATAGCATGTTGATGCCTTGCCCTAAGACACAAGCTGGAAAATGACAGGGTCTAGAATAAAATTGAGTTGCTTAACTCTGTTTCCTGCTCTGTAATAACCATAGCTGAATCATGTTATAGTGTGAGTCCTTGACAACCATATTTTACATTATGTGGATGACTATGTTGATTGCTTTAGCAATTCCTACAAAACACACTGGGCAGCCACATAGAGTTTCTGGGGTTAAATAATACGTACTACTAACTGTTCATCTATATCTTATTCACAATGTCTCTCTTCTCCATTGATTTCTGGAATGGAGCATTTACTAATCCTCATCCACTGTTGCTCTGGAAAGTTTTGTCTTGAGATTGCATCATTATACATTTAGTATATGCCAAATACCTTACTCCTTCACTGATTCACAAGTATTTTAACTCTCTGATATTTAGGAAGCATGACTACTTCACTTTCATTAGATTTTTTAAATGTATTTTTAAAAGTTTGAGGTTTATATTTCATTACACAAGTACAAATATATGTTTCTGGGCTATGCATTCAAGTAGAAGGTATCTGAGAAGTCTACTAATTTTAATTAATGACCTCACGGTTAAAACCCTTGAATTATTTTTAAATAGAAAATAGCCAAAATTTTATTTTAAAAGAAAGAATGCCATGAAATTACACATTTTTGTATAGCAATAACTAGTTATGTAAAATCATTAAGCTCCTGGTATCGGTGGGGGGTGGGGGTGTGTGTATTAGATAAGTGCCCAGGAGCAGGTTTTTTTTTCTAACTATTGAAGGTTAATTTTTGAATATGGGCATGAGGGAGTAAACTTCATTCTTAACCATGTTTCATTTTTTTCTAACCTGAGAAAGAAAAAGCTGGTAATGTGAAAGCATTTTGCTAAGTTCCATGCCTGAGTAGTATATTGTCAGGTAATTAGTGGAGATCATTACATTGCATGCTGGGTGGAATAGGGGCTGCAAGATTGGGATCTGTCACATTGCTTCACTTGCAATGAATTTCTGAAATAATTTTTAAAGATGCTGCATATTCAGCTATAAAAGGAGCAATTTGTGAATGTTTTAGAGCTAGCAACTGATTTTAACTTTTAAAATTATCTAAATGATTCTGAACATTCCTCCCTTCCAAAGATCTAAAAGTAAAGGAATACAAGTATATTTCCAAAAGTGTTACTATATATAAATAAACTCTGAAACATTATGATTGTTTCAAATTTGTAGAAATCTGGTAATTTCTTATGCTAGGTTTCACAATGGATTTATTAGATAGAATTAGGAGATTGTTTTTGTTTAATTTTGTACAAATTCAACCTTATTGCATATTTCATTATGAAATAGGGGCAGAATTTACTTATAATAGTTATCTTTCAGTTTGGTTTCGGTATCTGACAGTATGACATGAAATCCATCAAACAGTAAAACAGAAGGAAAAGAAAATCTCTAAGCATATACATTCATGGAAACATAAATCAAACTGCAAACCCTACAGTGTTAAGAAAATATGAATCTCTTTACCCAGTAATGGAATCACCTTGAATTCCTTAAACCAATAGTTCACTGAACTTGAAGAACAATTTTCAAGCACTGGCACTTACGTAATCTGGTTTATGCAGTGTGCTAGAACTTGTTCAATAAGAGAACTTAGTTCAGCTGTTAGAATAAAAACGTCCTTTACAATACAGACTGCTTAAGCACGAGATACTAGCAAACATCAAAATTTCGGAATATTGCTGTTATCACATCAATATTTGTGGACATTGCCTAGTATGTAATAATTTGGGAAGAAATGAATAGTGCTGGTAAAACTTTTAAAAAGCATTATAAATAAAATCTTCATTGCACTTAAAAGTTAAATAAGTCTTATTAACATATGTACGATTATTTTTCACTTTAAGCCAAAGGGTAGACAGAATACAACATACACAGTAGTGGTCTCTTATATGGTAACTTGTATGCAACAGAGATTCTATTTAAATTTCGAAGTGCATATTACAGGCTTCCTAGAACTCCGACTATTCTAAAACTTAATAGGAACTAGTTATCTTTTGAAACCATTTACAAGCTTAACTCCAAATAAATTTTTTTTTTCTGTCTAAAGTGGAATTATCTTATAAGCTAGTCTTCTAAAACCCTAATTTTTCTATGCTTTTGAAAGTTTTTAACTGGAATATTAATGTTGAAGAAAAAGTGGGGCACTGAGTACACTTAGGTAAAAAATGAGTTTTCCCTGTAGTTCCATTACTCTCATTAAAACCTTCCTCCCCTCAGAAAAAAAAAAACAAACAAACTATTACTAACTTGTCATTGATATTAACGAATAAATTAACAATTTGCTATCTTCCAAAGTTAAGAAGAAAAACTCACAGCCATGCCTAATATCACCCAGTGAGATGATCTATAAACAAAGTTTTTCTGTAAAAATGTAACGAGGAACTCACATTGGCTTCCCTTTTTTCTACAGTTTTCAAACTGTAATGAATTTTTTATTATCATTCATTTAATTCCATGTAGGTTTATTCTTGCTGATAACATGATCTATTGTTCTCTGAGCCATGCTGAGATTGCCATTTCTTAAACAGACAGCACTTATTGGAAATTAAACCTCTACTAATGTATTATAATTATTACTTGAGGGTAATTTGCTGCTCCAGCAGGGAGTCACAGCCAATGTGATGGTAACGTTTCTTCCAGAGAGCTGTTAATATTTCTTCTACGCTGAAATCCCACATAATGGATCTTGCCTAAGGCTGATTAATGATTTCAGAGCTGGAACAGTGATTTGTAGCTAAATCAGTCCTCACCGGAGGATATTCTGGGTTATTTCAGTCAATACTGTTAAATAAGTGTAAACAGTAACTTCAGCAACACACATGTAATCTAGTAGGTAAGAAAGAGTAGCGATAAAAGGAAGTAAATAATGATAATGCTGCAGCTTCTGCATTTCATTTATGCTTATAACAGATACAGGGAAGAAACACACTGCAGTGTCATCAAACCCATGGAATTACTTCACTGCAACACATTTTTTCTGCATTGAAAAAGCAATTTCCCAAACAAGTAAAAGTAAATTGAGCTAAGTGCCTAAAATAAATCAGCATCTTCCCCTCCTTTCTTTCCTTTATATCACCTTCTTCGCTAAAGAAGAAATTGGACAAATAACTTGGAATGAAACTTGGGCAAGACAAATTTCAAGGATGGAAAAAGGTTTCCTTCAGGATTATACTCTGCAAGCACACAGAGTTCCAACATTGTCCATGCTGTCCAAGCTCCAGGGATTTCATCTTCATCTGAAATGAGACAGGGCATAGGCATCACAAGAAGTCACCTTGGGATCTCCTTGCCCAGAGGCCTACATGAGGAATGCATAGAATCAAGACTCTCTAGTCACTGAGTTTAATTCTTCTTTGTTAACGTAAAGTCAGTATCATTAAAAACGCAGTGATATAACTGCAGTTAAGGACAATGTTACAGACCTCAAAGTGCATCTTTCAACTTGTATTTCAGTAGGGAGTCCTGTCTCCCATGATCCAGAGATTTTTAAACATTGTGGTGTGCATTGTTGGTCTGAGGTCTTTGGCTTTTAAAAAAATACTCTTTAAATCATTTTTCTTTTTAATTTGACGGTACATAGTAGGTGTATAAATTTATGGGACACATGAGACATTTTGATTCAGGCATGCAATGCATAGTTATCACATCATGGAGAATGGGGTATCCATCCCTCAAGCATTTATCCTTTGAGTTACAAACAATTCAATTACATTATTTAAGTTATTTTATAATATATGATTAAGTTATTATTGAATATAGTCACCCCTGGCTTTTGACTATCAAATTTAATTAATAAGCATCTTCTGACTAATATTGCAAGAAAAAGAAAAAATACTTGCGTTAAATGGTGAGGATGTAGATACACACTGATTGTGAGCACAGCCATTCAAATGATTGTGAAGTCAAAGTGAGAACTGCTTATGCCATCACCAGCTAAATAACATAATTCCAGGTAAAACATAAAAGATGGGCTGCCACTTATTCTTAGGTTTTCAAACGCTTAGCAGAATCTAGACTCAGAGAAATCTCTCAAAGAAATGTCAATGCATTTTGTAAAATGAAACTAGAGCTATAGCAACTGGTGTTAAGTTTCTGCAAATTATATCCAGCTTCTTTTCTACTTGCAACTTCGTTGTATACTAAACAGGTTTCTCCCACACATCTCACACACACTTTTGTGCATATACACACACATCACTTGAGTCAATGGTTTTTATTCTTCAATCAGAATCAGTACAATAGCACACCTTAACCTTTCCTTAAATCAATACAAAGCAGTTTCCCAATTAATAGAACCAGACATGACACATGAGTTTTGTTGTTGTTGTTGTTGTTGTTTTCCTCCAATAGGCTCAGAAAGTCAAGTGCAAAGGGGAAAATTTTTCCCTTTGATAATAAAAATAGTTTTTTTGACAGACCTTCAATAAAGATCTCTACATATCTTTTACGGAGGTGATTTGAAGTCAAAATTCTTGAGTTCATAGCACATCAGTTTGTGTTTTTAGTAGCTTTATTAAGATACAATTCATATATCATTTGCCTATTAACATGTACAATTATTTGTACAAAATTCACTGTCAACTGTCATGAAACCATTCCTACAATCCAATTTTAGACTATTTCATCACCTCAACCCATATTCATACTTCTTTTTTTTTTTTTTTTGAGATGGAGTCTCACTCTGTTGCCCAGACTTGAGTGCAGTGGTACGATCTCGGCTCACTGCAGCCTCCACCTCCCGGGTTCAAGTGATTGTCTTGTCTCAGCCTCCCAAGTAGCTGGGACTACAGGCATGTGCCACTATGCCTGACTAATTTTTGTATTTTTAGTAGAGTTGGGGTTTCACTATGTCGGCTAGAATGGTCTCGATCTCCTGACTTTGTGATCCACCCACCTCAGCCTCCCAAAGTGCTGGGATTACAGTCATGAGCCACTGCGCCCAGCCTCATATCCATACTTTTAATCCACATCCCCTTTCATCCAGTACTGAGCAACCATTAATTTGTTTTCTGTTTCTATCCATTTTCTTATCCTGGATATTTCATAGAAATAGAATAACACAGTATGTGGTCTTTTCTGACTGGTGTATTTCACTTGCTCTGTTTTCAAGGTTCATCCATGTTGTGACATGTATCACTCTTTCTTTTTTATTGCCAAATAACATCTAATTCTATGAATAGAACACATCGTGTTTATCCACTCATCAGTTGGTGGACATTTGGGTTGTTTCCACTCTTTCAGTATTATGAATAATGCCATTATGAACATGTGTGTACTAGTTCGTATGGACTTATGTTTTATTTTTCATATATATGCTTAGGAGTAGAATTGCTGGGTCATAGTGTAGTAATTATAGTTGACATATTGAAGAACCACTAAACCACTTTCCAAAGCAGCAAGGTTTTCTTACATTTTCATAAACAATGTATGAGGATTCCACTTTTTTCCACATGCTTATCCACATCTGTTACTGTCCTTTTTGATTATAACAACCATAGTGAATATGAAGTGGTATTACATTGTGATTGTTATTTGCATTTCCTTAATGACAAATGATATGGTTTCACATGCTTATTGGGCATTTTTAAAATAAATATATATTTTTCACAGTTTCAATTTTTTGCCTTATTTCTGAGTTGTAAAAATTAGTTTCATATTCTAGATACATGTCCTTTATCATGTATTTGATTTAAAAATATTTTCTCCCATACTGTGGGTTGCCTTTCACTTTAGTGATGATGTCTTTTGATGCACAAATACTTTTGATTTTGATAAAGTCCAATTTACCTAAATTTTATTTGGTCACTTCTTTTGGTATCATGTTCAAGAAGTCTTTGCCTAACTAAAGGTCATGAAGATTTACTGCTGTATTGTATTCTAAGAATTTTGTAGTTTTAGCTCTCAGTTGTTGCTCATAATGCATTTTGAGGGTTTTTTTTTTTTAATATTATGAGGAAGGAATGCAACTTTATATTTTACGTGTGGATATCCAGATGTCTCAGCAACGTTTCTTGAAGAGTTTTTAATACTGAACAATGTAATTGCCTCTTCTAAGCCTCTGTCTCTTAATCAGTAGGATGGGGGTGACGGATAAAAATGCCTCATTCACTGAGTTGTTTTCAAGATTAAATTAAATTCAATGATACACATAAAATGTCTAACATTGTTTTAATACATAGTGCTTGCATTTTAGCTTTTAACAGATCTCTACAGGTTATCATAATCTATTTCTAACCCAAGCGTTGTCTGCTTACTATAATGCTTGCTGTCATGGAAAATATTCTGTTGTTAAAAATACTCTCTTTTCCTTATCCCTCGGCCCCAAAAGTTGTCTCTGTATGAATTTCTCACTTAGCTACCACTGAAATACCTGATGAGGTAATTCACATTTAAAAATGAAAAACGGGCCAGGCGCGGTGGCTCGTATCTGTAATGCCAGCACTTTGGGAGGCGGAGGCGCGTGGATCACGACATCAGGAGATCAAGACCACCCTGACCAATATGGTGAAACCCTGTCTGTAGTATAAATACAAAAGCTAGCTGGCCATGGTGTCCTGTGCCTGTAATCCCAGCCTCTTGGGAGGCTGAGGCAGGAGAATCATTTGAACCAGGGAATCAGAGGTTGCAGTGAGCCGAGATTGAGCCACTGCACTGCAGCCTGGCAATAGAGTGAGACTCCATCTAAAAAAAAAAAAAATTGAAAAATGATAAAATAATTTTATTCTTTAACAGAATTATGTTGTTATTATGTTGAGACAAATATGGTACTGTAAAATTCCTCCACACTGTTTTGTTTTGTTTTGTTTTTTTGAGACATGTTCTTACTCTGTTGCCCAGACTGGAGTGCAGTGGCAAGATCTCGTTTCACTGCAACCTTAGGTTCCTGGGCTCAATCCTTCTGCCTCAGCCTCTCAAGTAGCTGGGACTACTGGCACAAGCCACCAACGCCCAGGATATATACATGATTTAATGTTTTTTGTAGAGCTGGGGATTTTCCATGTTGCCCAGACCGGTTTTAAACTCCTGAGCTCAAGTGACCCGCCTGCCTCAGCCTCCCAAAGTGCTGGGATTACAGGCGTAAGCCACTGTGCCTGGCTCATGCTCCACACGTATTTTAAGTTTGCTTTATAATCCTGTGTTATCATTTATTCATTTGTATATTAAAGGCTTCCAAATGATGTGTCCTCTATTAACATAAAAATTATCTGAATATAGTAAATTGTTGATTTATTACCAACTATATAATCAAAAAGAAGAGCAAATGCAGAAGGAGGTGTTAATCACAAAAAAAAGCTATTGTATCTTTCATAGTCTTACTAAGTTTCATGTCTCTTGTAGGATATTGTGCATTTTTGAAAGATGCCTTGAGATGGCAAATTCTCTAAACCAGGGAAAGTCTATGACATTAGAAAGCACTGAGAATTTATAATTAGCTTCATCTACTGCATTTGTAAGTTACCAGCTGTGTGACTGACAGGACTCTTTTCCCCTACATAGTCCCGTTTCATTGTGTGAGAGAAACAACTGGCGTCCAGGAGATTCATGAGAATTAAATGAGATGGTGTAAGTGGAATGCTGTCAAGATGCAGAGCATTAGATAAAATATATTAGATAGTCACAAGTTAATTCCAACTTGGAAAAGAAAAATCGGGATAATTTAGAATAAAATCGTTATTTGCAAATGTAAACATATAATTATTTTAACATGTTTAAAGCATTTTAATAAGTCACGTGGGTATAGTGATAAAGGAGAATATAATTGCAGAATTACATGAATATTCAAATTATGTTCACATCTTTTGAATTTAAAAAATAGTAAATAATTTGAGCTAGAAATTTCTTCTTTCCACTTTACATTTGTCTAGTGTAGATTTTTAGATCCATTGGCCAACTAATAGTGGATCCCGCAGCGATGGAACATTTCTATTATATTCTTTTCTCTGTAACGAATAATACCATCTGGCAACCTGAGTGTTTTTCTCATCATTACAAGTCAGAGGAGTGTGTAATTATCTCACTGAAAGGAAACTTCTGAAGAAAAGCAAATGTAAGAAACATTCTTGTTGCACTGGATGAAAAAAGTGTGCCAAAAATAATACGATGTTGTATAACTTTATATAAAGCTGCAGAAAATAAACACAAATAAACATTATCAAAAAAAGCATAATGCTGTATATAATGAATTACTGATATCTTATATATTTGAGGCTTTTGACATAGAGGTTAGAACTCTGTGTCTGAGAATCTCAGTCTCAAATTAATTAGGAAGAGAGTATTTTGAATGAAAATAAAACTGCCAATTAATGTTTATTTATTTTTGAACAGGGGTTAAATGATTGGTTTCAAAGTGCAATAATATAGTTTGCTTTGTAACTAGAGCTGTGAAAAATATTCACAGCCTGAATTAAAAGGAGAAATGTTAAGAAGAGGAAGGGGATTGTCTAAATACCAGTATAAAAATCTCTGTAATTATGTTAACGTCATGGACAATCTCTAGTAGTCTAGTATATATGAAGAATACATATCTTCTCTCCAGGGTATTTCAATTACGTAGAAACTGTCCTGGTTTCAAACTTTCGGAGTTGTAGATATTCTGGTGTGGGCACATAAGATGGAAAGAGGGAATAGATGGATAAAGCATGGTGTGATGAGAGCTCTTGGGCCTAATTTGCACCAACATTGTCATAATGCTTTTGGCCCTCACTTAACAGTAGAAATGTATTTACCACATTATAATGGCTATACTGGAAAAAGTCCTGTTCTTAGAACCCTTACAAGGATGACATATGTGGAACAGGTACACAATATACAGGGTACATCTCTGAGGCCTTTTCCCAAAGCTACAGTGAAAGTGTTACAAATAGCAAAATAAAAAATGAGTAAAATTGGAAGACTCTTACCCACAGTAAGTGCAAATGCATAACTAGGAAGTTGACCCACATTTTTTTGTTTCCAAAGTATTTATTCCTATATGTTGCAAAAACTTCAGAGTAAAACAGGAAAAAAAAAAAAGGAGAAAAAAAGCTTAAATTGATTGGGATAATTAGATGAAGATCAAGCTAGACAGGTATGCGTCAAAAATCTTACTTTTTAATATTCATTTTGATTGAAATAATACTAAATTTTAAAAAACTAGTCACAGATAATGAGCTGAATTGTAACTGATGAAGTTTAGGGTATTGTATCAAAGTAGAAATACAATGTGATCTTGACACAATATGACAGAGATTAGTGGACAAAGTCATGGGTACAGATAATTATAATAAAATTTATTTTGTGAAATTCGATAATGTAGCTATAAAATACATGAAAGAAGAGGAAATTTTTAACCCCAAATTTGAATTTTGGAAGATAAATAGCACAGAGATGATGGTATTTCACTGGTTTTCAAAGACAGTTAGATTTAGACAGCTAGGAAAAAGGAGGAATTACTTTTCTGAAAGTGGATTGAAAGAAATAAAAATTGCATGTGACTTGAATTTTTGTCCTTGTTTCAGTAAGAAGGCACTCACAGACAGAAATATGAAGAATTACCAAAGCACTATTAATGGAAGTCAATTTATTGCATAAAACTGTGTTGTATATGATGAAACATCTTTTTGTTTGTTTTTGTTTTTTGCTTTCCTTGGCTTTAGTGAATCTTCTAAATTAAATCTTCTTCCTGATAATCACTCAATGATAAAACAGGGTATGGGAATTTTAAGTGATCTTCAACATTATCTATTCACAGTACTGTATCCAGTAGGATAATTTTTAGTGGCGATCCAGGTTTTATTACACACTTCAGCTAAAAAGGAATCCATAGTATTTTAAAGGAGCCAATGGTATAATTGAAAATCTGTAATTGATAGCAAGTATTTCATTAAATTTACTTATTCCCTGACTCAATCTAAATCTATTTTCTAGAGATACAGATAAAATTATTATATTTCACATGACAGCAAGTATATAAAGTCAAGGAGAGAAGGAGGATATAACATAAGGAACAGAACAGTGTGGCGGGAAGAGAAATGAACTGAAAAATACAATGATAGACATTCTGATAACCTTTTTGTAAGGTCAGAAAAATCCCTTAACCTTTCTTTTGTGCCATTTGTACAAATCACTTAGTCCCTCTGTGCCTGATACTTACCTTTAGGGGTATTATAAAATTCTAATTTCTGATTAAAAATCATTAGCTGGGTAGTTTGTTAATCATTCTCATTATTTAAGATTTTATTATTCTCTTGTAAACAGACTCAATCATTTCACTATTTCTCATGAGATAGTTTTCAGGTCGTGCACCATCCTTTATCTTCTACATGGGAAACCATGGTTAATGTCTCTCAGACTGGGATGTCCAGAACCAAACCCAATACCATAGATGCACTGATCTATGCAATGAGTTTTATTTCCTTTTAGGTAGATATGATATTTTATTAAAATTACTTAGGATTTACCTATGTTTTAAATTGTTTTTTCCTTAGCAATTGCTCATCTATAACTTGCATGAAATTAAATAAAATTATAAAGTGTTTTAAAGTCACAGTCGTGTAGCTAAACAATAACCCTTTAAGCAGAAATACAAAACTATACATGTATTTCTTGCATAGAACTGAAAAAAGCCTGTGCTTCAATTGGGCTTTCCTTATTTTTTACATTCTTTAGTTCCTGTCAAACTTGGAATCATGTTAACTATGAACTAGATGATATTACTATTAGTTAACTTGATACATCATCTAGCTCATAGTTAGCTATCCTTTATTCCAAGATCTAGTAAGCAGTTGCTCCCCAACTGGAGAAACTGGAGATTTGGGACTAGGACCATGCCTCTGCCATTTTCTACCTATGTGATCTCAATTCATTCAAACCCTGGTTTACTTACGTTAAAAATTGCATCATAATACCTAAATGAAAGATTTAAGTATACAGAAAACACATCTTAAACTTTTAATGTAATGATTTCCAATCCCACAAAGTCCAAGAGGTTCTCACAAATCTTTCCTCAAATCTTTCCCATCAGGCTTTAAATGTTTTTGACCAGGATCATCTGGACCTATAATGCCTCCAGTGGAAGCCATTTGCAATCTTTTGAGATTCACTTTTTCCCACAAGGCAAAATGGAAGCATCACTTGCCCTGACTGTAGTAGTGCCATTTGGCCTACCCTGCCCCCACACTGATAGTCACCCTTTTCTTAAAATCTGGCAGAGTTCCTGACACACTGTAAAGTTTTAGCGAATATTAGTAAAAAATGATAAATAGAAGAACAGGAAAAAAGAAGGATAAATAGAAAGGAAGAAAAAAGAGGAAAGAAATGAAGGCATGTTTTTCTTCTCCTCCCATTTCACTTTAACTCTCCATTAACATAATGACCTGCATAGTGATATAGTTTGGATATTTGTCCCCTCCACATCTCATGTTGCAATCTGATCCCCAATGTTGGAGGTGGTACTTGGTGTGAGGTGTTTGGGTCATGGGGGAGGATCCCTCATGAATGAATTAGTGCAGTAGTTACCATGGTAATGAGTCAGTTCTTGCTCTATTAGTTCGCACAATAACTGATTGTTGAAAAGAGTCTGGCAGCTCTCTCCTTCAGCTTCCCTTCCTCTTCCACCAGGAACTGAAGCAGTCTGGGGCCCTTACTGGATGCAGATGGTGGTGTTCAGGCTTCTCATATAGGCTACAGAGCTATGAGCCAAGTAAAGTTCTTTTTTGAAAATAAATTATCCAGCCTTGGGTATTCCTTAGAGTAATGAAAATGGACTAACCCATGGGCATTTCAACTACATGCCTCCATGGCTTTTTCACTGAATGGATCATGGGCCATTAAGGTAGGCCTTTTGTTTAATTCATGTCTTTCAGTTCAGTGATTACGACCATGGTGAACGGGAACGTTAGGAGCAATATATTAAAGGGGGAGAAAAAAAAAGAAATGCACATAAAACATAGCAAATAGATTTTATTTTACATGCCAGCTCCAAAAAATAAAATAAAAATAAAATAAAAAGAATCGTCTGTATGCTCCTGTAGAAGGATTTTAAAGTTCAATTAGTTTAGCTCTTCCTTGGGCTACAAATGGGACTGGGATAGCAGCATTCACAGTATCAGCTGACAATGCATGCTACCAAATGATGACAGCGTTCTTTCAATGCAGTTGTCACACAACATGAAAGAAAACAACTAAATGATTAGAGAACCCTTGTATGATCCCAGTGATTGCTTTATTTTCTTTCCTGCATGTTCGTAATACATGTGTAAAATTGCATTCAAGACCAGAGTTAAGCTTACCATTTTTTTTTCCTGAATAAACCACTGCCTCCCATTTCTTGTTTCCTGCCATTTCTAACATTCTTTTCTTTATTGTCATGATGAACAAACAGATATTTCACAACAGATTTTCAATTAAAGTCGGTTTGAGATTTGAATTCACACCAAACACTAAATATTATTATTCTCTTTTGACTTACTCCATGCTTTGTTTTCTTTTTAATTTCTTTTTATTTTTTTTTTCTTGACATGCAGTTTTGCTATGTTGCCTGGGTTGGTCTTGAATTCCTAGGCTCAAGCTCTCTTCCTGCTTTAGCATCCAGAGTAGTTGGGATGACAAGCACACACAACCGCTTGCAGCCGTGCTTTGTTTTCTTCTCAGAGTTTGCACTACCTCTGAACATGTCTTATGATGGTTCTATTTAATTGGCAAGGGAAAAGTCATTTTGTCTTTATTCATTTATTCTTCAAATTCTCATATGGCACCGTATTGCAAGCCATATGCAGTGCTAAGTGCGGGGTAGATAGCATTGAGCAAAAAAATAAGCCTCACTGCCTTGGCAGCTTGTGAAAGTGTGTGGGGGCTGGCGGGGGTGTGGACAGGGAAACTTCTCATCCAGCCAAAGTGGTCATGGGGACCAATAAAGGAGGAAGTAAGAGAAAAGAGACTTAGATTGGGGCTTTCTACTATCTTTCTAAAGTAAAGAAATAACCCATTTTGTGTGCCTTTTCTTTTAAAAATAAAAATGATTTTTGAAAATTTGAAAAGAAAAAGAAAATAAACATTATGCATAATGTTGTACTCATAAACCCAATATCCAGCTTGATTCATTCAAACATTATTTATAGGGATGATGTATATAAATTTCTATGTATATGAATTATACAACATAATACATGTGTTTTATTTAATAGGATATTATATTCTTTATGCTCTATAATTTACCAATTGAAATATGTTTACTGAAGTTATTTAGTATATGTATTATTTGTCTGCATATACAAATAAGGAGTGTTTACTTTCTTATAAAATCCATTTTTAGACTATTAATTTGATGGCAGCAGAATTATACACTGATTCATGGCTTATCTATTCCATTATTTTGAAATATTTAGTTATTTCATCAATTTTTTTAAAAATATATTTATTTATTTGTTTGTTTAGAGAAAGAATTTCACTCTGCTGCCCAGGCTGGAGTGCAGTGGCGTGATCATAGCTCATTGCAGCCTTAAGCTACAGGGCTCAAGCAATCTTCCTGCCTCGGCCTCCAAAGTAGCTGGACTACAGGCACACACCCTACCATGCCCAGCTAATTTTAATTTTTTTGTAGAGATGGGGTCTTGCTTCGTTGCCCAGGCTGACCTCTTTCATCAATATGAAATAATAATATGATAGATATTTTAACCTTAGGATCAATGTCAAACTTAAAATTACTGGATAACGGAGAAGAAACACTCTTAAATCATCAACTTAAAATAACAAATTGTTTTTGAGAATGATCACATTTTCTTTACAATCTCCATCCATGATTTTTCTACTCAGAAATCCTTCTACATTTCAAAACCTAATAAAATTATTCACTTGATTATGCTGTTGATACTCTCAAATCTATACTAATATTTTTTAATTATTATGTTAGGTGAGAATTTCTCTTCAACTGCTCTCAAATAATTAACTGCTTAATACAATTGTCAGATACTCCATTGTTTTTCCATTTGTTTAGGTCACTTTTGTTATGTGATAATTCTGTTTCTAGAAATGGTTTCTTATCAATTTTTTTACAAGAGTAGTTCTATTTCTGTATTTTGAAGAGTTATTCTTTTAAAGGTAAGTAAATTTTAAGTTATGTTTTAAAATTAGAATAATTTTATATTTGCAAGATAGTGCAGTTTTCTTCCACCCCTTGTATACCTCTTTCAATTTCCTTTTAAATTAGTGTTTTAAGTTACTATGTAATTAGATAGATAGATGGATAGATAGATAGATAGATAGATAGATAGATAGATAGATAGATAGAGATAATTTTACTTTAAGTTCTGGGATACATGTGCAGAACGTGCAGGTTTGTTACATAGGTATACATGTGCCATGGTAATTTGATAGACCTATCAACCCGTCATCTAGGTTTTTAGCCCCGCATGCATTAGGTATTTGTCCTAATGCTCTCCCTCCCCTTACCCCCAACCCACCAACAGACCCTGTGTGTGATGTTCCCCTCCCTGTGTCCATCTGTCCTCATTGTTCAACTCCCACTTATGAGTAAGAAAATGTGGTGTTTGGTTTTCTGTTCCTGTGTTAGTTTGCTGAGAATGATGGTTTCCAGCTTCATCCATGTCCCTGCAAAGGACATGAAGTCATTCTTTTTTATGGCTGCATAGTATTCCATGGTGTATATGTGCTACATTTCTTTAATCCATCATTAACGGGCATTTGGGTTGGTTCCAAGTCTTTATTATTGTAAATAGTGCTACAATAAACATATATGTGCTTATCTATATGTAGTAGATGTGTCCTTATAGTAGAATGAATTATAATCCTTTGGGTATATACCCAGTATTGGGATTGCTGGGTCAAATGGTATTTCTGATTCTAGATCCTTGAGAAATCACCACAAATATATAGACCAATGGAATAGAGACATCAGAAATAACACCACAAATCTACAACCATCTGATCTTTGACAAACCTGACAAAAACAAGCAATGGGGAAAGGATTCCCTATTTAATAAATGTGCTGGGAAAACTGGCTAGTCATATGAAGAAAACAAACATACTATATTTGAAATTTATAATACAGTTTTAAATTTTTATTATTCTAAATTTTCTAGTTGCCTCTTGACAATCTTTGTGTATTCTTTCTAATAAAACATAGCAATAATTTTTTATTGTCACTTTCAATTAAAATTGCTTGGAATTTACAGACTAAATCTTGGCATTTGGATAACATTTTTAATGATATCTCAGAATTTAGTATACTATATTCAAGTTTTCTTGGTTGATATTTAGGAAGATTTTATATTTTTCTCACTGTGTGCCTTGTGCATTTCTTGGCAAAATTTCTTTCTCTATTTTTTCAAGTCTGAAATTATGAATTAAATTTATGTATTTACTATTCCAATTAGCCATAATTGTATGAACACTAATTTTTTTTCAGCAATCCTAACCAACCTGGTTCTTTTCAGTTGAGTTTTAAATTAGATAAACCTATCTGTAAATAGTATTTTTCTCTTAACCCCACCAGAATTGTTTTAGTGTCTATCCTTAAAAACATTATTTTTCTCTTTTGTTTTACTTTTCTTCCCATCTGCATCAACTTAAAATAGCATATTGACTTTAATGTGAAAACAAAAATGTTCAATATTTGTCAGGAATGAATATTAAATTCTGTCAAATACCTTTTAGCACCTTTTTAGTATTAATACATGTCTTTAATACACTATTACAAAGACAATATATATTTTTTCAATATTTTAATTTTGTACATTCATCAGAATATTGCTCAGTGGGTGTTTTCTATTCACATAACCGTAGGTAGCTTAACATATTTCTTAATAAGAAAATAAGCTTCTTTTTAAGGTGTAGCTTTCTAGCAGCTAGAATGGCTTCTGAAGATGTTTCTTCTTCCACACCAATACATACTTCAGTGCTCATTTTAACAGTATTATTTCTATGCCATCTCGGTATTTTTAAAATAGTTATGCATACAGTGTTTTAGGGAATATTCTCTATAATATTGCAGGGCTGGGATGCCTGGAATTCCATTTCTATTGAAACAAGCTAGCAGGAAAGTCTAGAGACCAGAACCTTGGTCTCTAGCACTCAAACCCAGTGTGTAATGCTCAAGAAAAAAAAAAAAAAAAATCTTAAAAAGAACTCCTACCTTGTAACCTAGATTGAAGTGATTTAAGAAAATCTTTCATTAATCCTGGACCTTGAATTCTGAGCCCAGGATTAGATTCACAGGGCATTTCACCAGGGGAATTCCTTTAGAGCACGATTATAAAAACTGCCATTTGATGACACATCATGCTATTGTAGTCTTTTTTTCCCTCCCGTGAAACAGTAAAGCAGATGATATTAAATTAGAGAAGAGATGATTTCAGGTGACAGAGTAAAGGGCTTTGATACAGAGACGTTGCAGGTGAGGTTCAGAGCGAAACATTGTTTTATAGAAAAGAAAACATATATTCGGGGAGCACATGTTTTTATCTACTCAATTATCCACTCTGAAGTATTTTCCAAATACTTTGGCAAAGCACAGTGTTATGGACTAAATTGTGTCCCCTTAAAATTTATACGTTGAAGCCCAAATCCACGGTGAATTTATCTGTAGATAGAGACTTTAAGAAGGTAGTTAGATCATAAAGGTGGGACCCTAATACCATATAACTGGTGTTCTCATAGAGAAAGAAGGAGATACCTGAGATCCCTTTCTGCAGGTGCACAGAGGAGAGGCCACGAGAAGACACACGGAACAGGTGGCTGTCTCCAAGCCAGGAAGAGAGACATCACCAGAAACCAATCTTTGATCTTGGACCTCTAGCCTCCAGGACTGGAAGAAAGTAAATTTCTATTGCAAAAACCACCCATCCTGAGGTGTTTTGTTATAGCAGCCTGAGCTAATACAATTGAACTCATTTTATATTTTAGAGACTATCATATAGGTTACATTCCCTTAATGCCCACATAAAGGAAGGCCCTTTTTTTTTCATTTTTATTTTATTTATTTATTTTTTTGAGATGGAGTTTCTATCTCGTTGGCCAGGCTGGAGTTCAATGGCACAATCTCGGCTTACTAGAACTTCTGCCTCCCAGGTTCAAGCAATTCTCCTGCCTCAGCCTCCCAAGTAGCTGGGATTACAGGCATGCATCACCACACCCAGCCAATTTTTGTATTGTTAGCAGAGACAGGGTTTTACCATGTTGGTCAGGCTGATTTCAAACTCCTGACCTCAAGTAATCCACCCACCTCGGCCTCCCAAAATGGTGAGATTACAGGAGTAAGCCACCGTGCCTGGCCAAAGGCCAGCTTTTTACTAGGAAAACAAAACTCTATTGATTTATAGAATCCCAGACTCACTTAGTCATTGAGGCTCATTAAAGCCTGAAAGTACTTAGGAAAGTTTATATGGAAGATCACAACATGTCTTTTTCATGAATGACTGACAAGATGAATTTCCCTAGGCATGTCAATCACAGTTTTAATTGATGCTATTCTCAACTACCATGCATGTTGTTGAAAAGCATTACGTTTAGCTGCATGCAATCCCCAGATATATAATGTTTGTGTGTGTGTGTGTGTGTGTGTGTGTGTGTGTGTGTGTGAAAGAGAAAGAGAAGAAAATTAGACAATTATTAGAAATTTGGCAGCTCAACAATAAAAACTAAATAATTCTCATGCACATGATTTATGGTGGGAAAATGGTGTTGAGTTTTATCCATTTATCCATATACAGTTAGGTATAGTTTCTCTATGTAGTTGTGATACCAATATTTCTTTGTGTTTGATGTGCATTTCTTATCAAGACAGAAAAGTTGTGTATTCTGTGAACAGAATGCATAAGAATTTACTGATCTGAAAAGTAATTTGTTGAATTGCCCCTAAAACCGTGATGCAAGCAAGGAAGAAATAAAAGGCTATAAGCACTTACATATTTCTTCTCATGTGCATCAAAACCCAAAAGTGTAACCAAATGAGATGATTCAGTCTTATTTATACATCTGATGTGCTTTTTCTTTAACATAAAAGGGTTCTAACACTGACCACTATCATCTGTCTTTTAGAACTTATTTCTTATTAGTGATTTAATAGTTAAAAATGTATCTTTAGTGTTGTGGTTAAACTTAAAATATAGGTTCATATAGGAAAACTTTTTAGAACAAGTATTTAGAAATGATACGAATACATGTGTGTTAACACGATTAACTACAAAGTGGAATTTCATGTGAACAAATTTCCCAAGGGTACTGAGGTTTACTAATGTATCGAAATATCAGAAAGACTTTACTACACAAAAGCTCTAAATTATATGTGAACAATAGAATTGAAATAAAAGCATAGTCAGACAGTAGTGCCCCCTGGAGAAGACCTGTTGGATTGCTAGCAGTGTCTTACGGAAGCAATGGATGGCTCAGTACCTTTCTAGGATCTAGTCCCAAGAAGGTTACCACACATGATTTGCCAAGATACACAAATATCATCAATAAAACAAGAATTAATACATATTAACCAAACTCACAAATGTACATGTAAATATAAGGCAGAAGGTATTATAAGACATAATATTATTTCTATTTTAGAAAGAATATTCTCTTCCTATAAGTACATTGAAATGAAAAGCCACATGACAATCAGAAGATTGCCTAATGAACTAAAATTTAATTCAAAGTTGGGAAAGTTCGGTGAATCATATTAATGTCTATTGCTATTAGATTATGTTAATATAATGCATCTACAGCCAGGAACAATGACGCACGCCTGTAATCCCGGCACTTTGAGAGGCCGAGACAGGCACATTGTTTGCAGCCAGAAGTTTGAGACCAGCCTGGCCAATGTGGTAAAATCCCAGGTCTACAAAAATTAGCTGCATGTCTTGGCGCATGCCTGTAATCTCAGCTCTGTCAAGAGGCTGAAGCTGGAGAATTGCTTGAACCCAGGAGGCAGAGGTTGCAATGAGCTGAGATTGTACCACTGCACTCCAGTCTGGGTGAAAAAGTGAGACTCTGTCTCAAAAAAAAAAAAAAAAAAAAGAAAAAAGAAAATTAACCTGGGTATGACAAGCTGACAAATTAAAACTCTCTAAGAGATAGCCTCCAGACCCTTCCCCTATTAACAAATTTCTTTTCCTTTTCCACTTCGAACATCCTGTGGACAAATGTTTTGTGTTGAATGTTGCAGGTTGCCCACTGAACATCTGTCACATCCTCATCACCCGTGAGAACTCTGTGTTTAGGAATCTTCCCCACACCACAAGGGCATGTGTCAAGGCATGACTGCCTATAGTCCCAGGTCAAATAAGGCCTGGTGTATTACTTTATTTCTTGTCAATGATCACTTCAAACATATTTATGTTATTTAACTCTGGCCTATGAAATGCATGATGAAATATGTTAAATAACTTTTGGCAGTTTCTTATCGCCTAAGCGGAAACCATGAAAAGAAAATGTTTTCTATTCCTTTTGAGTATGGTTGCATCTATATATCTTAGGGAAGAATGGCTACAATGATGGTCTTACTAAACCACCTTCTTACTATCCTAAGGAGAGAGCCAATACTGGTGGTAACATACAGAGAAATGAAAATTACGTAGATCATTGATGATATTCAGTCATTGAATCCATTAATTCTAATGCCTCTCTATATCTGAATTACCAGGTAAATGAGATATAAACTAGCCCTTAATTTTGAGCCAATTTAAAATGATGTTTATATTACATCTGAAAAGACTTTTTAATAAATAGAGAGTTGTAAGATATTCTTAGAACACCTCATTTTCTTGCTAGTTTCTACTTAAGAGAAATATAGCTGGGATTTTTTCCTTTTCCACTGACTACTCTTTCGTTCCTTTTACTAGTTTATCTATCTTCAAAGCTCAGTCACTGACCCACTTCCTTTTTCCGTTTATACTCTTTGATTGTTAATCTGATCTAATATTAAGGCTTTGATTCTATCCATATGCCCCAAACTTGCACATTTATTTCTCTAAGAAGGTCACCTTAGAGGCTCCTTTAGCCAGCCGCCTACTTCACATATTCATTTGCAGGTTTGATAGTCACCTCAAAGTGAACACAAACAATTCATCTACTGTTACTCTCCAAGTTCTCCCATATCAGTAAATTGCACCCTCGTTGACGTCTAATCAATGAATAGCTTTATCTCCCAACATAACCTGAATTATCCTAATGTTCTCCAACTCTACAGTCTTGAAATGCTAGTCTTTACTGTAAATGCCATCATTGAATCCCTATTCTACAGCAATAAGATTAAAAAAAACTGATTGTCACTCTTCATATTAAAAATTTCAGGACTTCTTATCCTGAAAACAAAGTTGAGCTTCTTATAATATCAAGGAAAATCCTTCATAAGCTGGTTTGGCCCACCTTTCTTATTTTAACTAACACTATGTTCATTCTCCCTAAGTAAGATCTAGCTCTCTGGATTTCCTCTAGATACCCAATATCTTTCATGTCCTAAAGCATTGCTTTTTATTACTGGTTTTAGATCAACTTAGGAAGAACCTTTTACTCCCAAATTTTACCTACCAGGCTTCTTCGTATCATTTCAATCTCAGTTCAAACACTATCTCCTGAAAACCTTTTCCCTCACTACTCAATCTAAACAATTTCCTTTCCTGGTACTCTACAACATCACTCACACAACCTTGTAAATGGTTTCAAATATTATGGGTTGACAGGAAAATGTGCTTTTGTTAGAGTCTTGATGGGCAAATGCTGTTTAAAATATCAACTCAATCACATTACATTCCCATCTTTCCTAAAATCTCTGCTTTATTTCTTTCCATTTGACGTACTGACATTTGATATAACAAAAATTTATTACCTGTTCTAAACACAGGACTTCCAACTACTTGACAGCTATAACTGTTGTTGTTTTATTCAGTGTTGCATCATCATTGTCTAGAGGTGTCTGAAACAATCATGAATGATAAAGACAGCAGTATCTATCACAGGATGAAAGAGTTAGCATGAGGCCAGGGCCTGCCTTACACTAACTACTCAATGTGTATTGAATATTATTATATTAGTCATTTACTCTATACAACCTAAGTGGAAAGACTTCCAGCTCCATTCCTTAGTTAGGAGGAGGCATAGACCCACTAGCAATTGTAAGGGGTGTGTTTAGAAAGTTTAGATTTCGTTACCCATATACAGATAGGAACCACTGATACAAGGCAGATTCTGATAATCTCTCGCCAATCAGATTGTAATCTCTGCTTTGTTATGGTCAAGTTTTTCTGCTCTTCAGCCACCTCCTTCTCTGGTGTTTTCTATTTTTTCTATTTTTTCTAGTCTCGTGCAATACATACAGTGGTTCAATGGCCTAAGAAAGTCTCCCCTTCTCTTGGAATCTCTTCCTCTCTCTTCCCTTTCTCCTTGATCTATTTTGACTTTTTATGGAGCTGGTAACAATGTGATTCCTTCTCATAGTTATGAATGGGCTAAGAAGAAAGTGAATATAGATTTTTTCCCCTCTAGCTCAGTCATATCTTCCCACCTAGTCTATCAAATCTCTTTATTCTTTCCATCAGAATGCAAGCTTGATAACAATTAAAAAAAAAAAAACTTTACTTTCCTTTGCTGTTCTTACTACTGGGATACTTTAAATAGTTTGACTCTCATATGGTTTGCATGAGAGACCCTGGTCTTTTCATTTGACATTATCCAATACTCCAAATTGAATCATCTTTTCCCGAAAACCTTACCACTTTTTACAATAGTTACATTTTGTTAAATAAATAAACTAATTTTTCTGCAATAAACAGTCTTTTTCCTCTCATTTCTTCTTCTCTGATTCAACCAAACTGGCCAAGGAATAAAGATGAATTTTACCGTATCTCTCCTCTCAATGTTCCATTACCCTGCTCACAAATCTTCAGCAACTTTCTATTTGCTGCAGGATAACCTCCCACATCTTTGACATTGATTACCATGTATCTAGGTATACTCTAATGCTCACCAACATTTCCAAAACTTTATTTTCCCTCAGTTGTTAAAAAAAACCCTGTTCAAGTCAAGAGGATCTTTGTGCTATAAAACAATAGGCCTTGTGCTATATTTTGTGTGTCTTCAGATATCCTTTCCTCAACTACACACCACATAATGCTTATACATCTAAACTCTCAGCTGAAATGTCATTTTTTTCTCCCTTTCTGAGCAACATTGCCTTATGTGAATTTTCTTTTCTCTGAATTTGACTTGCATTAACATCCTATACCATCTGTATGACATTTTCCCATGATAACTTTTTAAACTGAATTTGTTTTTGAATCTTTGTTAATATCAACTTTTTTAAAACAGTATTTTAAGATGCTTAGCACCTTTTTCCCCCAAAATGAGTGAGTGTCTAAGTAAAAAGTTGAATCAGCTCCTGAAATTATAAAATAAGATGTCATATTAATAGTGTTAACTCCACATGATAGTTCAGTGTTAAGAAAAATGTGGCAAAAAAATTTAAGTATTCTCTGCATTCTTTGAACCCTATCTTCCCTTTTTATTTTCCAGTGCAGTTAATTTGGTATTCTTACTATACATCGGTGAGTCAAAATAAGTATTGTAAAAGAGAAATTGTAGAATTGAAAACCATAGAAAAGACAATAAAACTTTAAATAAAATGTAATTTTAATAGGAAATGTTGGAGCTGGTTTTTCATCCTAAATGTCTCTACTGCCTTTCTTCACAAAGAAAATAAAGGCAATGACTGTATTATGTATACATGCTGATTTTTAAATTAAAACTCTTGGACAAATAGTTAAGGTTAACATAATAGACATATTTGGAGTGACTGTGCCATGTAAAACAACCTCCTTTCTTTGATAACTGTCCACTCACCAAAGGCGGGGCATCTAATTGGTCCTCAAACACTTTTTTTCGGGTACTATCTGCTCTTCACATTCATGACTTGGGTTTACATTTGATGTTTAGATTCTTTCCACCAGAAAATCGGAAACATTTTTCACAGACAATTAAATTGTAAAAGTTTTGCCCTGAGGATTTCCACACATGGAAATTTTTTGTGGCTATCTTATCCAATATATACAGAGAGGTAGGCAGTGAAAGGCAGCAGCAGGAGAAGCTGGAGAGAGAGGATGCTAAGATGTGTAGAGCAGTTGGGAGAGTGATGTCTAACTAACAGGTGCCACCACCATAAAGGCCTTAAAATAGTCCTGTTTGCTTGTGGTAAAACCCATTTGCATAATCCAGTGCAAGTGACTTTCTGTTATTTGCAACCAAATTTTTTTCAGCTAAGCAAAAACTATTTTAAAATAGTCCTGAGGGAAATTTCATAAAATGTTAGGGTTATCTCACTAGAGTTCCAAAAGTCCAGTAAAATATTCACAAGCAAGAAACTGGGAAAGAGTAAACTTTACAATTTTATACAACAAAGTATTACGATGTTTGGCAGCTGATAAAAAAAATCTTTGAAATATTTACAAGAGGTAATGATAATTGCAGAAAATCCAGAACTACCTGAACTGACGGGGAGTAGTTTGGAAAAAGTTAGAAATAACACCTTACCATTATTGATAAGATTATCTAGATCTATTATGTTCTTTAGAGAACTATAAACCCAAATTTTTTAGGCAGATTTCAAAACTATGTTATCATATGTGTGGTATTTAGGCTGTGGCTTTCACTTTTTGGAAACTTGAATTGTTGATGAATCCATTATGATTTGTTTTCTTTTGCCTCACTTATTATGGTTTGAATTAAGAAATTCTACCTTCTTTATACAAGATATGAAAAACATAATGTTAGAAATAAAGGTAAGTCCTCTTCTTAGCTCACACAAAAAATTCTGATTGAATGAATTATAAATCATCTTTGTATACCGCATGGATCTGAATATATGTATGTTTATATTTATATACACACACACATATATAATGTGCGTGTGTGTGGGGGGAGTGGAGTGATGTATTTCTCAGTCATATCTTCCCACTCAGTCATATATATGTATATAGTGTAGAGATATGTGTGTGTGTGTGTGCGTGTACCTTGCATTTGTTCTTTGGATTTACAACTTATATTTCCTCAAAATGCAGAAGAAGGAATTGAGATGCAGAGAGCTTACATTTACTTGCTTAGGACTACAAAGTTAATAAATGGTTAATCACCAAGGATATTAACGAGGTCAGTCAGACATACTTACTGCTTTTCCATAAGAAATCCAAAATCATGTCATCTAACCCTCAGCTCCTAATTCTTGAGATTTTGGTAGTAATGCAAACTGTCTAGTTTCCGTTTCACAATACTAATTCAAAGTAAACTTTTTGCAAAAATAATGGTTTCATTAAGAAGTCATCACACACACACACACACACACACACACACAAATGCACCATTCAGGCACTTATGTATTTCCCAAATTATAAAATGGGAGTTAATAAACCCTTTCAATATTATAGTGTTTTTGGGAAGAAAAAATAAAGAGCACTCCTCGAATTCAGTAAATGGTGCAGCTAAAAAATAAAGCTATGTATGCCACCAAGGGAGAAGATAATTACATTTTTTTTCCTTTTAATATATGCTGAGGGATAAGGAGATATAATACAATGAAAAAAAGCATTACCACATGGTTTGGTATTTAATAATCACTTTCATGTGTTTGTTAATAAGACTAAAAATGATGATGATTTCTTCAGCATTCTTTTTTTCATATTCTAATGGTATACTTCATCAAAATGCTATAATAAGGTGAATGGAAAGATGTTCCTATTACATTAGGTTTACTTTCCTTGTTCCTTGAATAACTGTCATAAAACATGATATGACATATGTTATTTATGTCATTTAATTTTGGAGAGGTTTCGGAAAGTGAGTAAATGTAATTTGCAGAATTGGTATCTCAAAGCATTAAATGAGTTTTGGGCAGAAGAAACCACTTTCCAGATAAAATGTAGTTGGTCTAGTAGTTTTAACTAAATTAATAGGTTTCCACTGGCAGGTACTAGCATCCATCCCATTCAATATCTACATATTTTAGATCTATTTTAATATGTAGATACAGTGTAATCTTAAATACTTCTGTTAATAATAAAATTGTTTTAACTTACAATTATTCCCTTGATTATCTTTCTAAAAAGAACATGCATGCTTATATTTTTCCATTTTAGTATTTCTAAACATATCTGTATAAGGATTCATAAATCATTCATAAATCATAAGTCATTTATAAATCATTAGAAAACATATATACAAACTAAAAAGAAAGTCAACCATGTATCACAAATTTTACCTTGATAAATAAAATAAATGTTTTGGTATATTACATTTATTTTAATAATTTGTTTGTTTTATTTCATTTTATATTCCAAATTCAATTTAAATGTTGGCTTTTCTCTTAAATTCTCCTGGGCATTTGAATAATGTTACATATCTCAATTAGAGAGTATATAATATTTAACTATTTTAATATATCATAGTTTAGTTAGCTCTTAATCCACAAATTAATATCTGTTTTGAATATATTGCTACTATAAATATTGCTAGAATGAACATCATTGTATATCAATTTTCATTACATTAAATTTCCATATTTGAATTATTGAGAACAAGTTGTTGGAATTTTAAATGCTGTTCATAGATATCTAAGCCAGCAAAACCATGGTTTAAAATTTTTTAAATAAATCGCCTCATAATATCCTTTTCTTTTTCACACTATTCTGAAAAGGGGGAAATTCTCATTGCAATATCCCATTACATTCTTCCTAAGAAAATAGATTCACACCCAAACAAGACAGGCTCATTTCAGAAACAGCTCCCACATCTGAGGATTCAAGTGCAGACAGTCTTTTCTGCTGCTATCACGTTTTTCTTCAGCAGGGTACCATTTGAACTGGTCAGGCCTCTGGACTCTCATTGTGGATGCACCATTGTGAACTGGCCTTATTACAACCTAATCACACCCCATCCACATTACACAGCAGAGTGATTCAAGAAGATGCAACATTAAGCCTACTAAATATGCATAAATCCCTTCAATTAAAACTCTGCAGGATTGTTTTCATGTTGAACATACAGACTAATTGTTAATGTCCCTTAACTGTGCTAATGTAATCATTTGCGCGAATTAAATCCGTCTTTGTAAATTTTTCTCGGAAATTTTCACTGTGCGATAACTAATAGGAAGAAAATGTCTTCTATATTAAAATGATAATTAACTTTTAACTACGATTTCGCCCTTATTTTCACATTTACTCTGTCCTTTAATGTCATGTTTTAGTCAGGAATGTATACTCTCTTTCGTCTAAAGTGTATGCAGTAAGCTCTTTGAAGGAAGAAATGGTGTATTTGTCTTTGAACTATCATCAGTGTAATTTATGATAATAGTAACAACCAAACAACATCAACAACAAAACCATCACATTGAAAGGGTCCTTAGAAAATGTACTGATTTGGTGAGGAAATAAATTTTTTGAACATTTCGGTTGGCTTCTCCATTAAGACATATGGAATATTTTGTCTATTTACTCTGGCTCAAATCTGAAATCAAATGTACTTATCCTCTCAAAAATACAAAATCAGAAGGTGGACTTAAAGTTTACATTTTGTGCTACACATATTGATGTTAAAACGTTTTTTTTTTCCTAAGGTAAAATTAGTAACACATTTATTTGGGGGAGTATTTTTAAATCCTATGAGTATGGCAGGCACTAAATTAATTAGCCTTCAAAAACATATGGTATTTCTGAGAAACTGTAGTCCTTTGAAAAATAAGAGTTTTTCTTCAGTTTGTAATCAGCTCTATAACATTGACACTGTAAAGCCAAATCCATTCTTAATAAAATGATTTGAAGACTGTCCTAAAGTACATTAATGTGGCAGTGAATTTCTAGACATGCTAACACATAGCCCTCTTATAAACAAACGTGTCAATATCTTAGAAAACGCTGCATTGAAATGGAAAAAAATAAATTATCAAGGCTCTTTCCTTCACTTTGTCTTTTAAGTAGATTATTCTCTCATTATTTCATGTATGAAACACACATACACATATACATTTACAGTTCACTCTGTATTAGGCACTTTGGTGAGTATTGGAGATACAAAGTTTGCTCTAACACAGGGTGGCTTTATTTACAGCACACTTACTAAACACAAACATGTGTACAAAGAGACACAAACTCTCCCAAACCACGTAAATATAAAATAACAATTCTTCTAAAGTCTTTGCGGTTCTGCTGAGAAATTCTAGTAGGGATTTGTTAAAGAAAGGGAGGTCAGAGAGTTTGTTCTGCGAAAAGACTGACCACGCGGAAGTTGGAGAAATGTGTAAAACGTGTGGATGGAGTAAAAGGAAAAGCCTCCTGAGACAAAGGGTATGGTGTGCCCACAAACACATTAGGGTAGAAGGAAGCAGGACAATTTTCAAGCGTAGTTAGAGTACAGAGAGAAGATAGCCCGGCATGTGGTGGGGGCCATGGGTGTGTGGCTGGAGTTATTTAGGCCGGATTTGATAATGTAATCTATTAAAATCTACATAAAATTTATTTTTAGAGCTTATTAAAGATACAGACCACAGATATTGAGGGTGAAATAAATAAGAAATATGAATATAAGATAAACGTAGAACTAGCTTTCCTAAATTTAGAAAATTATTTGCTTTTATCAGAGAATCACAAAAGCACTAGCAGAAGCAAAGTGAAGCATCCATGAGTGGGAAGTTAGATGCCACCGGCCACTGAAACCGCTGCCACTCTGTGGTCACTCGTCTTGATTCAGAACAAGGGGCTTGTACTCCTGACAGAAAGAGCACAGGGGGCAGGTCTTTGGCACCAACAAACAGGAGTTTGAACTGGGATCTAAAAAGAAAGAGGGATGCTCAAGTATAGAAATGTGGATGGGGGTGAGATTTTCCTACCAACACCAAAAACATCAAGACAGTTGCAGTCTCCCCCAGGACCTGTATGGTGATGGGAAGAGAGAGAGTGGCCACAAATTCTGAGAATTTCTAAATGCAGGTCAGTTCTATGAGATTTGGGAAACAAAGGGAATAGGAAATTATAATGCAAACAAATAATAACTGGAAAGAGATGAAATATTTCTGTTGAAAAGCTGTATTTGTTATATTTGAAAAGTTATGTTTGTTACAAGCTATATTTGTTACATAAAATGACAGAAATATGGAGAAAATTTGTGTGTACACACCTGAAAAATAGCCTGAAAATGTATACAGCAAAAATTGGTAAGATTACAGGGACCAATTGAGCCATCCTTGATCTTAAAAGATTTTACATCTCGGGGGCGGAGCAAGATGGCCGAATAGGAACAGCTCCAGTCTCCAACTCCCAGCGCGAGCGACACAGAAGACCGGTGATTTCTGCATTTTCAACTGAGGTACTGGGTTCATCTCACTGGGGAGTGCCGGACGATCGGTGCTGGTCAGCTGCTGCAGCCCGACCAGTGAGAGCTGAAGCAGGGCGAGGCATTGCCTCCCTGGGAAGCGCAAGGGGGAAGGGAATCCCTTTTCCTAGCCAGGGGAACTGAGACACACAACACCTGGAAAATCGGGTAACTCCCACCCCAATACTGCACTTTAAGCAAACAGGCACACCAGGAGATCATATCCCACACCGGGCCGGGAGGGTCCCACACCCACGAAGCCTCCCTCATTGCTAACACAGCAGTCTGTGATCTACCGGCAAGGCAGCAGCGAGGCTGGGGGAGGGGCGCCCGCCATTGCTGAGGCTTAAGTAGGTAAACAAAGCTGCTGGGAAGCTCCAACTGGGTGGAGCTCACAGCAGCTCAAGGAAACCTGCCTGTCTCTGTAGACTCCACCTCTGGGGGCAGGGCACAGCTAAACAACAACAACAACAACAAAAAAGCAGCTGAAACCTCTGCAGACGCAAACGACTCTGTCTGACAGCTTTGAAGAGAGCAGTGGATCTCCCAACACGGAGGGTGAGATCTGAGAAGGGACAGACTGCCTGCTCAAGTGGGTCCCTGACCCCTGAGTAGCCTAACTGGGAGACATCCCCCACTAGGGGCAGTCTGACACCCCACACCTCACAGGGTGGAGTACACCCCTGAGAGGAAGCTTCCAAAGCAAGAATCAGACAAGTACACTCGCTGTTCAGAAATATTCTATCTTCTGCAGCCTCTGCTGCTGATACCCAGGCAAACAGGGTCTGGAGTGGACCTCAAGCAATCTGCAACAGACCTACAGCTGAGGGTCCTGACTGTTAGAAGGAAAACTATCAAACAGGAAGGACACCTACACCAAAACCCCATCAGTACATCACCATCATCAAAGACCAGAGGCAGATAAAACCACAAAGATGGGGAAAAAGCAGGGCAGAAAAGCTGGAAATTCAAAAAATAAGAGCGCATCTCCCCCGGCAAAGGAGCGCAGCTCATCGCCAGCAACGGATCAAAGCTGGACGGAGAATGACTTTGACGAGATGAGAGAAGAAGGCTTCAGTCCATCAAATTTCTCAGAGCTAAAGGAGGAATTACGTACCCAGCGCAAAGAAACTAAAAATCTTGAAAAAAAAGTGGAAGAATTGATGGCTAGAGTAATTAATGCAGAGAAGGTCCTAAACGAAATGAAAGAGATGAAAACCATGACATGAGAAATACGTGACAAATGCACAAGCTTCAGTAACCGACTCGATCAACTGGAAGAAAGAGTATCAGCGATTGAGGATCAAATGAATGAAATGAAGCGAGAAGAGAAACCAAAAGAAAAAAGAAGAAAAAGAAATGAACAAAGCCTGCAAGAAGTATGGGATTATGTAAAAAGACCAAATCTACGTCTGATTGGGGTGCCTGAAAGTGAGGGGGAAAATGGAACCAAGTTGGAAAACACTCTTCAGGATATCATCCAGGAGAACTTCCCCAACCTAGTAGGGCAGGCCAACATTCAAATCCAGGAAATACAGAGAACGCCACAAAGATACTCCTCGAGAAGAGCAACTCCAAGACACATAATTGCCAGATTCACCAAAGTTGAAATGAAGGAAAAAATCTTAAGGGCAGCCAGAGAGAAAGGTCGGGTTACCCACAAAGGGAAGCCCATCAGACTAACAGCAGATCTCTCGGCAGAAACTCTACAAGCCAGAAGAGAGTGGGGGCCAATATTCAACATTCTTAAAGAAAAGAATTTTAAACCCAGAATTTCATATCCAGCCAAACTAAGTTTCATAAGTGAAGGAGAAATAAAATCCTTTACAGATAAGCAAATGCTTAGAGATTTTGTCACCACTAGGCCTGCCTTACAAGAGACCCTGAAGGAAGCACTCAACATGGAAAGGAACAACCGGTACCAGCCATTGCAAAAACATGCCAAAATGTAAAGACCATCGAGGCTAGGAAGAAACTGCATCAACTAACCAGCAAAATAACCGGTTAATATCATAATGGCAGGATCAAGTTCACACATAACAATCTTAACCTTAAATGTAAATGGACTAAATGCTCCAATTAAAAGACACAGACTGGCAAACTGGATAAAGAGTCAAGACCCATCAGTCTGCTGTATTCAGGAGACCCATCTCACACGCAGAGACATACATAGGCTCAAAATAAAGGGATGGAGGAAGATTTACCAAGCAAATGGAGAACAAAAAAAAGCAGGGGTTGCAATACTAGTCTCTGATAAAACAGACTTTAAACCATCAAAGATCAAAAGAGACAAAGAAGGCCATTACATAATGCTAAAGGGATCAATTCAACAGGAAGAGCTAACTATCCTAAATATATATGCACCCAATACAGGAGCACCCAGATTCATAAAGCAAGTCCTTAGAGACTTACAAAGAGACTTAGACTCCCATACAATAATAATGGGAGACTTCAACACTCCACTGTCAACATTAGACAGATCAACGAGACAGAAAGTTAACAAGGATATCCAGGAATTGAACTCATCTCTGCAGCAAGCAGACCTAATAGACATCTATATAACTCTCCACCCCAAATCAACAGAATATACATTCTTCTCAGCACCACATCGTACTTACTCCAAAATTGAGCACGTAATTGGAAGTAAAGCACTCCTCAGCAAATGTACAAGAACAGAAATTATAACAAACTGTCTCTCAGACCACAGTGCAATCAAACTAGAACTCAGGACTAAGAAACTCAATCAAAACCGCTCCACTACGTGGAAACTGAACAACCTGCTCCTGAATGACTACTGGGTACATAACGAAATGAAGGCAGAAATAAAGATGTTCTTTGAAACCAATGAGAACGAAGATACAACATACCAGAATCTCTGGGACACATTTAAAGCAGTGTGTAGAGGGAAAATTATAGCACTAAATACCCACAAGAGAAAGCAGGAAAGATCTAAAATTGACACTCTAACATCGCAATGAAAAGAACTAGAGAAGCAAGAGCAAACACATTCCAAAGCTAGCAGAAGGCAAGAAATAACTAAGATCAGAGCAGAACTGAAGGAGATAGAGACACAAAAAACCGTCCAAAAAATCAATGAATCCAGGAGTTGGTTTTTTGAAAAGATCAACAAAATTGACAGACCGCTAGCAAGACTAATAAAGAAGAAAAGAGAGAAGAATCAAATTGACGCAATTAAAAATGATAAAGGGGATATCACCACCAACCCCACAGAAATACAAACTACCATCAGAGAATACTATAAACACCTCTATGCAAATAAACTGGAAAATCTAGAAGAAATGTATAATTTCCTGGACACTTACACTCTTCCAAGGCTAAACCAGGAAGAAGTTGAATCCCTGAATAGACCAATAGCAGGCTCTGAAATTGAGGCAATAATTAATAGCCTACCAACCAAAAAAAGTCCAGGACCAGATGGATTCACAGCTGAATTCTACCAGAGGTACAAGGAGGAGTTGGTACCATTCCTTCTGAAACTATTCCAATCAATAGAAAAAGAGGGAATCCTCCCTAACTCATTTTATGACACCAACATCATCCTGATACCAAAGCCTGGCAGAGACACAACAAAAAAAGAGAATTTTAGACCAATATCCCTGATGAACATCATTGCAAAAATCCTCAATAAAATACTGGCAAACCGGATTCAGCAACACATCAAAAAGCTTATCCGCCATGATCAAGTGGGCTTCATCCCTGGGATGCAAGGCTGGTTCAACATTCGCAAATCAATAAACATAATCCAGCATATAAACAGAACCAAAGACAAGAACCACATGATTATCTCAATAGATGCAGAAAAGGCTTTTGACAAAATTCAACAGCCCTTCATGCTAAAAACGCTCAATAAATTCGGTATTGATGGAATGTATCTCAAAATAATAAGAGCTATTTATGACAGACCCACAGCCAATATCATACTGAATGGGCAAAAACTGGAAAAATTCCCTTTGAAAACTGGCACAAGACAGGGATGCCCTCTCTCACCACTCCTATTCAACATAGTGTTGGAAGTTCTGGCTAGGGCAATCAGGCAAGAGAAAGAAATCAAGGGTATTCAGTTAGGAAAAGAAGAAGTCAAATTGTCCCTCTTTGCAGATGACATGATTGTATATTTAGAAAACCCCATTGTCTCAGCCCAAAATCTCCTTAAGCTGATAAGCAACTTCAGCAAAGTTTCAGGATACAAAATTAATGTGCAAAAATCACAAGCATTCTTATACACCAGTAACAGACAAACAGAGAGCCAAATCAGGAATGAACTTCCATTCACAATTGCTTCAAAGAGAATAAAATACCTAGGAATCCAACTTACAAGGGATGTAAAGGACCTCTTCAAGGAGAACTACAAACCACTGCTCAGTGAACTAAAAGAGGACACAAACAAATGGAAGAACATACCATGCTCATGGATAGGAAGAATCAATATCGTGAAAATGGCCATACTGCCCAAGGTAATTTATAGATTCAATGCCATCCCCATCAAGCTACCAATGAGTTTCTTCACAGAATTGGAAAAAACTGCTTTAAAGTTCATATGGAACCAAAAAAGAGCCCGCATCTCCAAGACAATCCTAAGTCAAAAGAACAAAGCTGGAGGCATCACGCTACCTGACTTCAAACTATACTACAAGGCTACAGTAACCAAAACAGCATGGTACTGGTACCAAAACAGAGATATAGACCAATGGAACAGACCAGAGTCCTCAGAAGTAATACCACACATCTACAGCCATCTGATCTTTGACAAACCTGAGAGAAGCAAGAAATGGGGAAAGGATTCCCTATTTAAGAAATGGTGCTGGGAAAACTGGCTAGCCATAAGTAGAAAGCTGAAACTGGATCCTTTCCTTACTCCTTATACGAAAATTAATTCAAGATGGATTAGGGACTTAAATGTTAGACCTAATACCATAAAAATCCTAGAGGAAAACCTAGGTAGTACCATTCAGGACATAGGCATGGGCAAAGACTTCATGTCTAAAACACCAAAAGCAACAGCAGCAAAAGCCAAAATTGACAAATGGGATCTAATTAAACTAAAGAGCTTCTGCACAGCAAAAGAAACTACCATCAGAGTGAACAGGCAACCTACAGAATGGGAGAAAATTTTTGCAATCTACTCATCTGACAAAGGGCTAATATCCAGAACCTACAAAGAACTCCAACAAATTTACAAGAAAAAAACAAACAACCCCATCAAAAAGTGGGCAAAGGATATGAACAGACAGTTCTCAAAAGAAGACATTCATACAGCCAACAGACATATGAAAAAATGCTCATCATCACTGGCCATCAGAGAAATGCAAATCAAAACCACAATGAGATGCCATCTCACACCAGTTAGAATGGCGATCATTAAAAAGTCAGGAAACAACAGGTGCTGGAGAGGATGTGGAGAAATAGGAACACTTTTACACTGTTGGTGGGATTGTAAACTAGTTCAACCATTATGGAAAACAGTATGGCGATTCCTCTAGGATCTAGAACTAGATGTACCATTTGACCCAGCCATCCCATTACTGGGTATATACCCAAAGGATTATAAATTATGCTGCTATAAAGACACATGCACACGTATGTTTATTGCAGCACTATTCACAATAGCAAAGACTTGGAATCAACCCAAATGTCCATCAGTGACAGATTGGATTAAGAAAATGTGGCACATATACACCATGGAATACTATGCAGCCATAAAAAAGGATGAGTTTGTGTCCTTTGTAGGGACATGGATGCAGCTGGAAACCATTATTCTTAGCAAACTATCACAAGAACAGAAAAGCAAACACCGCATGTTCTCACTCATAGGTGGGAACTGAACAATGAGATCACTTGGACTCAGGAAGGGGAACATCACACACCGGGGCCTATCATGGGGAGGGGGGAGGGGGGAGGGGGGAGGGATTGCATTGGGAGTTATACCTGATGTAAATGACGAGTTGATGGGTGCAGCACAGCAACATGGCACAAGTATACATATGTAACAAACCTGCACGTTATGCACATGTACCCTACAACTTAAAGTATAATAATAATAAAAAAATTAAAAAAAAAAAAAAAGATTTTACATCTCATCCGTCAGCAATTTTGCAATCAAATAGAAAAAAATATATATAATTTTTAATTTGTGCCAGTATAACCGTGCAATTAAGAAGCTTGATCTAATGTGTATTTCTGCACTAAATAATTAGAGAATGTATATTCTTCTTTTGCATACATGGGCTATTTATAAAAATAAATCTTAAATCATAAAGCATTCTCAACGAAGTTCAAGGATTCAACGTACAGAACCACCTTCACCGAATACAATAGATGTAAGTGAAAAATGAGTAGCCCATCAAAAAATGAACACCCATGTGATGTTGACAGATTACTGTTGGAGTAAAGTATTCATAAAGTTTAAAATGTAATTTATTCTGAGCAACATTGAGAGCTCAGATGATTGAGCCTATGGTACAGACTGAAAGTTGTGTCTCTGTGATTGGAATTCATTTTTCTTTTCCTTTTAGAAAGCCATACTGGAGTAGAGTCCATACTTCCTGGTTCTCTTGCACTCCGGTGTGGTTATGTGTAGGTTTTCTGGCCAGTAGGAACATGGTGTAGGTGAGTTACCTTAGACCATGAAGATACGAGTCATAGCCTAGTCAAGAAAATGCGACAAAATAAAAAAAGTAGCTTAGGTTTCTAACCATTCTGAAACAAAATCCTTGCTTTACTAAATTGCTTAAGCCTAGACTGCTACATCAAAGCAAAGTCACCCTCTATTTCCTGTAATTTATATTAGGTTATGTCTTTATTTCACAGCCAACTTTATTTTCTAAGTAAAGAAATCAAATTGATTTCAAAAATACAAAGTGACCAACAAGTACCTCAAGCCACTTGTTTTGACTTTGCAAACTTTATATGTTTCATAGTTTTCATTTCCAAATATACAGTTAAGAAAAATTAAATATATTTCAGTTTATTTCATGTAAGTGTTGACTAAAACAAAATTTCATTTATCAGCAATTAGAATTGTCCACTACATGTGCGCTGTTCAGATTATAAAACAGAAAAAAGTACACGGCAGCTGGCGTAATAGCTTAAGACAGTAATGGCTGTTGACAACCAAGGTACACAATAATTTTTAGAATGAAGTTTCTACCATGTACAAATGAGTTGGCTTTTGAAAAGTTGATTCATAATATTATTTATCTCAGCCTCTTGAGGGTAAGGATTTTTGCTTAATCTATAGAGTATGATAATGATATGTTCTAACTTCAGATGCAATTGAATATTAAGAATTTGCAAAAGAGAAGCACTACCAGAAAGGAGGCAGTCAACTTCTTTCAGTCTCCCATCCCAGAATTAGAGAATATTAAAAGTCTACTTCACAATTAATTGGTCTTTTGCTTATTCTAGTTGATAGTCTCAGTGGAGAGGGCATGGTACTTGTGGTCAGAAGAGCTGTGCCTATCTGGATTCTGCAACTTAAAATTATCTGCTCATGACCTCACACAAAAATAGATTCGTGATGACCTTATAGGATTCTTGTGAGTGTTAGAAATATATTTGGAAGTTATTGGCACGATTATTTGCGTATGTTATTTGCTTGTTATGTAATGTATTGTCTGGTCACTATGCCTCAAGTAGGAATGTCTTGTGCCAATTAAACTTAATTCTAACGCCTAGAATTAAGATATTTCATCTGAAATAGTTATATTTATTCCTTAGTACATTACACAATGTTTTCATCCTCGCACTTAATCAAAACTCTTTGTAAAATTGGGAAAATTAGGAAAAAAAAGTGAATGATAAAGAACAAAAAGTATAATAAAGGAGATAAGAGAATAGAAAAGTGTAAACAGATGTCATAGCATCATATAAAATACAACAGGTCGAAGTAAAGTAATGGGAACATATTGAGACCTTGGATGTTCATATTTGGCTGAAATGGATTCCAGATATCAAACCAAGGTGGATAAGTAAATGGTTAAACAAAACAGCAAGGAGTTAATATGAAGTCACAGGGCATAGAAACAGTTCTAGAGATTGCTTACCACTCCAGATGAAATGTGTGGTATGACAATTTTTTAGAAGATTGAGCACACCATTAACAAAATACCCAGGCTTAACAAAGGGTATTGTTAAGAAACAAAGGTCATCATTGGAAAACAAACAGCAATTATAGTTTTACCTGTTTTTGTTCTTAAGTATTCTGCAAGTTCACTGACAACCAGGTCTTGTCATAAATAATTGAAATAATATGGCACTATGTTTAGAGTTAAGAATTCCCAGTAAATAATTCTGTACCAAACGAAGTAAAGGATTTACCATATACATATTCATAGGGAATTTTTTTATTGATTTTCTTAAACAATCTATCAATTTACTCATTTCTTTAGGGAAAAATAAAAAATGTTGTGAAATAACAAAGGAGAAATTAAGAATTGATTGACTGATTTTCAAAAGACACTTGAACTAAATGTGTTAAAATTAGAGAAGTAATAACTTTGTGCTCTCTGAAAGGAATTCTTGAGGGCATTCATCACGAAATCAAATTCATAATGTATCCAAGCCTTAAAGTAACTCACAACTGTTCCATAGAAAGCTACCCTTTAAGGTCCACATTTTCTAATATTTACTTTGTTAATATTCAGCACATTTATTGAGCCCAAATTAAATTTATTACATAAATGTTGATGCACATGTCTATGCCTACATTAATATCCATGTCTACATCACCTAACACAGTGTAGTACACATAGTAAATGCTCAGTAAGTTATACCTATAACATCATCACAATGTTACACCTGTAGTAATACCTAAAACATAATTTGAAAATAATGCTTCCTTCTTTTTCATAAATATGGGTAAAAATGACATTTGAAAATGGAAAATACAATTAATTTTTAAAATATGCTTTGACATAAAAACGTGATCTCAAACACTTCTGCCCCCAAATCAGTATATTCGTTGGTACTAATAAAAGTTTGTTTTATTATTAGAGTTCCATAACTTTATAAATTCCTTTTAATTTTATTAAAAATATAAGATATATTTTACAAGTTCCTCAGCATCAAAACCTCTCCCTTTTTAAATGTACTCATCAATAAAGGCCTTTTGGCTAGAATAGATGTTCCTGGATCATTTCATAGTATAATCTGATGCAACTCTCCATGATTCTATTTTCAGCTCTCATTTCCCCATTACTCCTACTTTATAATCATCACGATATAAAAATAACTAATTGTTTTAATTGGTTTCTCTGTTGTAGACATTGTTCTGAAAACTTAACTTCTATTTATTATTTTTATCCTTACAACAACCTTATGAAGTACACATTAAAGGCTCTTTTTTTACAGATGGAGATAATAAAATATAATAAAGTTTATGTTATTTGCTAAATGTCACAAAATGAACAAGAGGTGAAGTCAGGATTTGTACAAAAGAAGCTCTGGCTCTTCAGAAATCATTTTTCCAACAAATGAAAAATATACTGCGTCTCCAATACCATACAGACCTCTGGAAGGAATATTGCCCATTTAGATAGTTTGACAACTCCTACACAAGCTAGTTTTAAAATTTCTACTAAATTCAATTATATAATCAGCAATCCACTTTGTAATGAGCTCTACGGTAGTGGCCAGGCATGTATACACCAGGAAACTGGGCACACATGGCATACATCAGAGAATACTTAAGATTCTCAAATTTTAGAGATAGACTGGATTAAAATCCACGCTCTGTCTTTTACTTTCCATATGATCTTTTGCTAAATCTTTTTTTTTTTGAGACAGAGTCTTGCTCTCCTGCCAGTCTGGAGTGCAGTGGCACGATCTCGGCTCACTGCAACCTCTGCCTCCCAGGTTCAAGCAATTCTCCTGCCTCAGCCTCCCGAGTAGCTGGGACTAGAGGCGCACACCACTATGCCCTTTTGTTTTTTTTTTGTATTTTTAGTAGAGACGGGGTTTCACCATGTTGTCCAGGATGGTCTCAATCTCTTGACCTCACAATTCGCCCACCTCGGGCTCCCAAAATGATGGGATTACAGGCGTGAGCCATCGTGCCTGGCCGAACTTACGCTAATTCTTTAGCTTCCTTGTCTTAGTTTCCTCATGTGTAAAATAAGGACAGTAACATTCATGTCTCAGGGTTGTTGTGAGGATTGAGTCTACTTATGAAAAATGCTGGAAAAATGTGTAACAATATGTACTGCGTAAGTGTTTTCAATAAATTATCGATTAGAGATATGTATAAAGAGATTGTGGCATAATAAATATGTAACATAATAAATAGGTAGATAGATACATAGATACATACACTGGCTGTAGATGGAAGGGTGTGTGTATGTGTGTGTGTGCCTGTGTTATTAAACACATTATTTTATTTCAGTGCTTGGTCTTATCCCCATCCTACTGCTAATGTAACCCAGAATTCAGCTTATCCTGACTTTTAAAACTCAAACTTTTAAAACTCACATATTCCATGTCTTCTAGAAAATCTAATGCTATTACCAATGTATCATTGAGTTTGAAGGTATACAATATTCCCATCCTCATCCATAGCTCTACATCAGTTTTCCTAGGTATTAATTCAATGTTAAGTTCAACTTACCTTGTTGTCCTTGTCCTATTTCACATTGTCTTGTTCCAGACATAAAATTCAGTCCCTCTCTTTTATTTTTACTCCTCAGTCACCTCACTAACGACTTAATAATGTTATATTACAATTGTCTGTTTCTAAAATGTTCTGACCCATTCCATCAACTGGAGATCTAATATTCAAGCAAAATTGCTTCTCCTCTTGATTTCCTTCCCCCTCCCTAGTTTTTCTCTTTTCTAACGCAGAGCGATTTGGACACTAGATTCTAAGTAGACCATCAGTTAACCCGTGACGTCTGAACTTAACCTTTTTTCATAGGATGTAGAAGCAAACTTTCTAAATAGAGTGGTTCGTGTATGATGGGAGAGTTTCTCATTAGCTTGAAGGTGGGTATGACCTAGGAATGCACACCTGCTCCGTGGAGCAAGTATAACTCTTTTCATTTGATCACCAGCCGCTTCCAGCAATTACTGGCCTGTAATTATGCTAGCGACCTATTGCAAGTAAAATAATTAGAGAAATATGCTCTGCTATCTGATGGCAGGTCATGAGGAGCCCATTTAAGGAAACAGTTATATCTTTTATTCTATATATGGATAGAGGGGGGAAAAGAAAAGTGGGAAAAAGGTTAATTCTAACTTAAAACTGGGATAATTCATAAATATTCATATGACCCAGCCCTAATAAAAGCCTCATTACCACCACACCAGACAGCTAATTTATCCCAATAGGCCCTTCTAATATTGCAATAATATTTAAAATTAGATGTTCTGGAGTAATCATATTGAGATTTGTTTAGTTCAGAAAACTTGTTCCAAGAAAAATATGCAAAGCAGAATGATCTTTTCCATGCCATTTAAAATTGAATTCTGGGGCTTCACATGGTACTTTGTTGATATTTTTCAAACGCTTGAACAGATGTAAAACTCCTTTTTTGAGGGAACACTTTTTAGGCGGAGTACTGGTCCATCTCTCAGAATGTCTTTCCCAGGTATAAGATAATCATATTTCCCTTTAAGTAAAGTACAAGTTACGTTTCTAAACTTTCAGTTATCAGCCTTAACTTTGCCATCCCGCACATCTGGCCATCTAGAGTGCCTGAATTCCTCTTTAATCAGTATCACAGGCACTCAACGCTTGTCAAAATCACACCTTCAGATCACAGGGTTATTTGGCACGTCTGATATTAATCAGTAAATCTGAGAATCATGTTAATTATGCATCTCTTTAGTTACTCTGAAAAATGTAATTTGACTATATTACCTCAGCTGCCTAAGCCTAATTTAATGGCTTATAGTTTGATATTATTTATTCAGCTTATTGAAGAACAATCTAAGTCAGTCCCATCTGAAGGCTGCATCTGCCTCTTTAATAAAAACCTATTTGAAAGCATTAGTTTATATTTCACTTGCTCACTGATTCATCAGCCACTGATTGTGCTGCTGCTTTGTACCAAATACTGTGATCGATGTTTGACCAGCAGATGGAAAAGGTGATGAGTACCTGTCTCAGGGTTCAAAACGGAGCACAATAGCGAATACATAGAAATACATACATATGTGGGAGGCCAAGGCGGGGGGATCACGAGGTTAGGAGTTTGAGACTAGCCTGACCAACATGATGAAACCCCGTCACTACTAAAAATACAAAAATTAGCCAGGCATGGTGTCGGGAGCCTGTAATCTCAGCTACTCAGGAGGCTGAGGCAGGAGAATCACTTGAACCCAGGAGGCAGAGGTTGTAGTGAGCCAAGATCACGCCACTGCACTCCAGCCTGAGCTACAGAGTGAGATCCTGTCTTTAAAAAAAAAAAAAAAAAAAAAAGGAAACTAAAAAAAGAAAGAACGAAAGAAAGAAATATATGTGGCTGGGCATGTTGGGTTACGCCTGTAATCCCAGCACTTTGGGAGGCCTAGGTGTGCAGTTCACTTGAGGTTAGGACTTCAAGACAAGCCTGGCCCACATGGTGAAACTCCGTCTCTACTAAAAATACAAAAATTAGCTGAGTGTGGTGGTGCATGCCTGTAATCCCAGGTACTTGGGAGGCTGAGTCAGGAGAATTGCCTGAACCTGGGAGGCAGAGGTTGCAGTGAGCCGAGATTGTGCCACTGCCCTCCAGTACGGGTGACAGAGCAAGACTCCGTCTCAAAAACAAACAAACAAACAAAAAACATGCATATAACTCAATGGACAGCACTGAAACAACAGAAGACTGGAAGTAAACCCAAAATATTAACGGAATCAGTGCGAAGAGAGGAGCAGAGCGTTTACTGGATAGTTGGTGAAGGGCAAGATGAGAATATAATCGTATACTGCATCTGGACATTTCCATTAATACTGAGGCATATATGATGGTGTGGTCCCGTGAGATTATAAAGAAGCTGAAAAACTATCACCTAGTGACATCGCTGCTGTTGTAACTTGCTGCAGCATACTACTCATGTGCTTGTGAGGAGGCCAGTGTGAACAAATCTACGTGCTGCCAGTCACATACAATTATCACACATACAGTTATGTACAGGACATAATACTTGATAATAATCATAAACAATTATATCATTGGTTTTTGTATTTTATCATTATTTTAGTGTGTGCTCCTTAAGCCTATTGAGATTAAAAATTACCTGAAAACTAAAAAAAAACCTAAAAAACAAAAAATAAACAGTCTCAGACTGGTCCTTCGGGAGGTATCCAGAAGAAGGCATCATCATCATGGAAGATGAGAGCTTTATTGGCCCTGAAGACCTTCCAGTGGGACAAGATGTGGACATAAAAAACAGTGATATTGATGATCCTGACCCTGTGTAGGTCTAGGCTAACATGTCTGCTTGTGTATTCATTTTTAATAAAAAGTTTTAAAAAGTAAAAAAAAAAAAAAAAAAGACAAAGTTGAAAAAGAAAAAAAGATTATAGAATAAGAATATAAAGAAAGGAATAAAATATAGAAAAGAATGTAAACTAAGTATATAAAGGATATCATATTTTTGTATAGCTGTACAATGTGTTTGGGTTTTAAGCTAAGTGTTATTACAAGAGCCAAAACATTAAAAATATTAAAATGTTTGTAAAGTGGAATAGTTGTAAGAAGCTAAAGTTAATTTATTACTGAAGAAAGAAACATGTTTTTAATAAATTTAGTGTAGCCCAAGTAGTGTTGATAAAGTCTACAGTGGTGTCCACTAATATCCTAGGCCTTCACGTTCACGCACCTCTCACTCACTGACTCACCCAGAGTAACTTCCAGTACTGCAAGTTCCATTCGTGGTATATGCCCTATACAGGTGAACCATTTTTTATCTTTTACCTCACTTTTACTGTGTCATTTCAATGTTTAAATACACAAATATTTACCATGTGTTACAATTACCTACAGTATTTAGCACAGTAAAATCCCGTACAGATCAGTAATGTAGGAGCAACAGACTATACCATATAACCTAGGTGTGTAGTAGGCTGTACCACTGAGGTTTGTGCAAATCCATTCTTTGATGTCCATTCAATGACAAAACTGCCTAAGGACACATTTCTCAGACATATACCTCTCATTAAGTGATACATATCTGTATAGGTAAGTGGAGTGTATTTCCTACAGTCAAAATGATACACAAATGTGCCCAAAATGCCAGGCAAGTTTAGAAATGGTGGGTCGATATCCAATAAGAAGAAAAACATGTTTTTAGGAGTTCATTTCTTAGGGAGTTGTCTGTATTTGGAATGAATACTTAGAGTACGTAGTAAGGTGTATGTGTTTGAGGATGAGAGGTAAACTTCTATTTGTTCTAAGAATACATATTCTTTACAGTTAGCGTATTGTTGCCTGAGGTTTGCAATTGGGGGACCACTTCCTGCCAAGATTAGAGAGAAATAAGAAAATGCTCAAACCTTTTCTTATTTGAGACAGACCTTGTGTCTAAAGGTTAATATTTTTCCTGATTTTGCCTAAAATCTATTATCTACATCCACAAAGAAAAACAAGCATCTTTGTAGCTAGGATTCTGTTTTAATTGAGATAATTTTCTGCCTTTTGGCCTGTGTGTTTAATTCAGAAGTACAGCCCTAGAGTCAGCTAATGCTTTCATATTCTAAGTGCCTCCTGCATTTTAAGAATGCCCATTTTAGCTAATACATGTTTATTAAATATACATTCATTGTGAAAATTACTCAAATTCATCAAATGCTCAATTATCATTTCCTGAAAAGAACATCAGTTTAGGTATTGAGAAAGTAATGTAAATATCCAGTTATACAATTCAGATTACAGAAAGCTACACCGTGTGCCTCAGCTTGAAAAAAACACAATGGCAAACACTAGGTTGAAAAATCATACTATTCTTTCCATCCACCCTCACTCCCACACCTCTCAAAGTGGGAACTCTAGTAATTTTTAAATGGTAAGCGCTTTACACAAACGTGGGAAAGGTGCCTGACATCTTCTAGTGACACATGTACTGGGAATGAAAGGGAAATAGCTCATTGTTGTCGTTTACATATCACTGAGTTTCGGCCCAAGGAATAAAGGTTGATGAAAACTAACCAAGTAAAGGTATTGGAAATATTATCAGTTTCTTACCTTAAATGTATGGGCCACTGTGTAGGACCCTTACTGAGAGACAGCCCTGGAAAGCTCTCCTGTTAGGAATATTTTTGCACAGGGATGGTGCCCACCGTGTGGTATAACACTGTGATGTATGGTGGGGGCTCAGGGTCACTCGATATCAGTCCTGACCTCCAGAGACAATGGAGACTCAGAGTATTGGCCTGAATCTCCAGGAGGGACTGCAAACTGAAGGCCAGCGAGGCAGGCACGAGGGGATCAAATTGCAGTAAGGACTGAAGACACCAAAAACTCCAGTGAACATTCTGGGGGCCATTGCTTTGCCTACTGTCAATCATTGTGGCCAAAAGGAGCTAAACTCATCCGCTACTCCAAGAGAGAGAATGACTGGAAGCTCTGCATGTGGATCTCTCTGGGACTCTGCCCTGTGTGACTCTTTCGTTGGCTGATTTTTAGTCTTTTCATTATCATAAAACTGTAATTGTAAATATAGTGCTTTTACTGAGTTCTGTGGGTTATTCTAGTGAATTATCACACCTGAGGGGGGTTATGAGGACCCCAATTGATAGCCGACTAGTCTGAGGTAGAAGTGGTCCTGGAGACACCCAGCTTATGGCTGCTATCTGAAGTGAGGGCAGTCTTGTGGGGATGGTTCCCTCAGCCTTTGCAGTTTGGCTTAAGTCCTTGTGGACACTAAAAGTCATTGTTATCTATATCATATTTATAATCTTATGCTAAGAGTTGGCATCCCTGCTTGTTACAAAGTATAGTGCTAAATGTATAATGGTACCTTGATTGGTAGTTGTAAACAAATAACAATCAAAAATGAAAATATAACTAGATCGATCTTATCAGAATCATGGAAGAGATGGTTACCGTGATGGTAGAACTCTTCAACATTCTTCGTGAGAGAATAGCAAATGTGGAAAAGATAGCCTTCCAAATTTGCATTTGCATAGTGAGGTAAAGTTAATGTGGTTATGAGGACATAAAGGCATGTGACTGCAAATGTGTCTAATGGCATTTCTTGGGCCAGGTGCATGTTTCAGAGAATGAGGGAGCACATCAAAAATATTTAATAGGAATGTCCTGGGGTTGTGAAACATTCCTCCATGTGGGCCATAATTTCTGGATACGCTTTGCTAAGTACAGGAGGCAGAAAGGTATTAGATGTCATTTTGGGGGTAGAGGAGGCTACAGGGCAGGGAAAAGAATAATAATTTATAGATCCTAAAATACTGTTCCTTATTTCACTTACCATGCTTAGTGGACTCTACATGGTTTCCAGAAAGATCTTTGATTCCTCCCTTTGCTATAATTGGAAATATTAGCTTGAACATGTTACTCAGTCTCTGTTAGAGTAGGCAGATAGCCAGTAACGAGCAGGAAAGGGAGCCCCTGGGAAAAGAAGTCTGCACAGCAGCTTCCCTGCTTCCTCCAACCCTCCTTTAAGACATTTGGGGCCATGCAATATGTGCGTGTCTTTTCAACCAACAAACTGCTGCCTCGGCACTAGGATTCACAAAAACACAACACAACACACACACACACACACATAAACACAAAGACAGAAGAAAACAGAATAGAAAATATCTTTGGGACACTGATATGGTTTGGCTACATGTCCCCACCCAAATCTTATCTCAAATTATAATCCCCATGTGTTCAGGGAGGGACCCGGTGGGAGGTGATTGAATCATGGGGGCCATTTCCCCCGTGCTGTCCTTGTGATAGTGAGTGAGTTCTCACAATATCTGATGGTTTTATAAGGGGCTTTTCCCCCTTTGCTCACTCTTTCCCATCAGTTTGTGAAGAAGATACTTGCTTCTCCTTCACCTTCTGCCACGATTGTAAGTTTCCTGATGCCTCCCCATCCATGCAGAACTGTAAGTCAATTAAATTTCTTTTCTTTATAAATTACCCAGTCTCAGGCAGTTCTGTATAGCAGTGTGAAAATGAACTAATATTGGAAACTGGTACTGCAGAGAGTGGGGCGCTGCTATAAAGATAACCTGAAATACGGAAGTGACTTTGGAAGCGGGTAACAGGCAGAGGTTGGAGCAGTTTGGAGGGCTTAGAAAAAGACAGAAAGATGTGGGAAGTTTGGAACTTCCTAGAGGCTTGTTGGATGGTTTTGACCAAAATGCTGATAGTGATATGGACAATGAAGTCTGGCTGAGGTGGTTGCAGATGAAAATGAGGAACTCATTGGGAACTGAAACAAAAGTCACCCTTGCTATGGTTTAGCAAAGAGACTGGTGGCATTTTGCACTTGCCCTAGAGATCTGTGGAACTTTGAACTTGAGAGAGATTATCTGAAATTGGAATTTATGTTTAAAGGGGAAGGAGAGTGTAAAAGTTTGGAAAATTTTTATCCTAGGTATGTGGTAGAAAAGAAAAACCCATTTTCTGTGGAGAAATTCAAGCCAGCTTAAGAAACTTGCATGAGTAACAAGGAAGTGAACGTTAATAGCCAAGATAATGGGGAAAATGTCTCCAGGGCATGTCAGAGATCTTTTGTGTCAGCCTCTCCCACTGAGAGGTGAAGCCAGCTGGGCTTCTGGGTCCAGTGGGGACTTGGAGAACTTTTCTGTCTAGCTAGAGGATTGTAAATGCACCAATCAGCACTCTGTGTCTAGCTAAAGGTTTGTAAACGCAGCAATGAGCACTCTGTAAAAACTCACCAATCAGCTCTCTGTAAAACGAACCACTCAGCAGGATGTGGGCAGGGCCAAATAAGGGACTACAAGCTGGCCACCCTGAGCCAGCCATGACAACCCACTTGGGTGGCAACACACTCAGGTCCCCTTCCACTCTGTGGAAGCTTTGTTCTTTAGCTCTTCACAATAAATCTTGCTGCTGCTCACTCTTTGGGTCTGCACTGCCTTTATGAGCTGTAACACTCACTGTGAGGGTCTGCGGCTTCATTCCCAAAGTCAGTGAGACCACGAACCCATCAGAAGGAAGAAACTCTGGACGGAATAAATTCTGGATACATTTTGGTGACCACGAAGGGACACAATTGATTTTAAAATGTGAGGACATGAGATTTGAGAGGGCCCAGGGGCAGAATGATATGTCTTGGCTTAGTTTTCCCACTCAAATCTAATCTTGAATTGTAGTCCCCATGTGTTGAGGGAGGGATATGGTGGGAGGTGAATGGATTGTGGGGGCAGTTTTTTCCCATGCTGTTCTCATGATATAGAGTGAATTTTCATTAGATCTGTTGATTTTATAAAGGGCTCTTCCTCTTTAGCTTACTCTCTTTCCTGCTGCCTTGTGAAGAAGGTGCTTGCTTCTCCTTCTCCTTCCACCGTGATTGTGAGTTTCCTGATGCCTCTCCAGTCATGCAGAACTGTGAGTCAATTAAACCTCTTTTCTTCATAAATTACCTAGTCTTAGGCAGTCCCTTATAGCAGTGTGAAAATGGACTAGTACAGACATGTCTAAATTGGCTCCCCCATGAACAGGTTTTGCTGAAATATGTCACCTTTTCTCTTTGGCTACACCCTCAGGTGTCTCCTCTAACCTTTGTGACACTCGTAACATGGATTATGGAACCTACCTGATCAAGCTGTAGTTATTTGTTTCCCTACTGTACATCGAGTTTCTAGAAAAGACTAACATCTCTCATGCAACCCTATATCTCAAGCAGCAAGCATATTGCCTGTCATGCAATCAGCATGCTTCTGTTCCAATTAAGTAGTCCAAAACACAGAAAATCAGAGTATGTGGTGGTGTTTTGCTTATTGTCTAGCAAGTTACAACCAAGTCCCTTACAGAGTTACATGACAAAGTCACATTGTGGCACTTCATTTAAAAACCACTATATGGAGCAGGAACTTAAACAATAAAGAAAGATTTTCCCTTAAGTGATAAAGTTAAAATTTATAATGACTCTCTCTTATATATTCAATTATAACCATGATAAATAACTATGATAAAATGTGCATAGTGATATAAATCTCATGTCAGGGCAGAATCAAGAGCCTACAATTGATTTAAATACTCACAAGTTCAAGTGATATAGATGAATTTTGCAAAGTCAAATTAGGTAAAATAAATCTACACAGATGTCTTGCCAAATATGTGTACACATAGTTGCAGCCTTCAGCTACATCATACATACGTCCCCTTGAAACAGATGTATATCCATATTCACTCAGGAAATTGTGTGTGCTTGCAAATGAAATATAAAAGAAGAATGAATGTGCAGTGAAAATAACTGCTCTCTAAGGGAAAACTCTAAAATTGACACTAAATTTGTGTTTCTGTCCATATGTGTTTATGCACCTTGAGTTGTATATGAGCAAAGTGTGTAATTCTGGTATTCCTATTCCTGTTGCATCATTCAGGCACAAAATTAATATAAAATATCACCCTAAATGAAGCTTCATTTCACTGGAGGCATTCCTTTAAATATAGCAGGTAAACACTGAAAAGCACTTTGTGGTTGAGGAGCAATATAACTCAAAATGTCTCCATAGGAAATCAGAAAATATAATGCTACTGTAAAAAATGTAATTGCTAATTATTTTCTTTAAAAGGGTTATGAGGCTTTCATTTTGCAGTCCTTTTCTTCTTACAAATGCAAGGTATGCTTGTTTTTGAAAATTTCACAAATTCACAGAGGTACAAAAGGTAGAAAGGGGTTAGAAGAAAAAATAAACTCACTCCTTCACACATCCCTCATTCAAATACACATCACTATGTCAGTTTTACACAAAGCATTTGTATGTATTACTTTGTATGAAAAATACAAAGTGTAACATAAGATTTGTAAGACTATAGAAGTCTTTATGCATTTCTGTAACCTATCCAATGTAACAGAAGACAGAGGATGAGTTAAAAGTGTTAACATTAAATTTTGGCTTGATAGTATATAGAGCAATACTTATAATAATATTAAATGTAAAGCAGCAGTTTAGTCAAGAGCTAAGAGCTAAGATTGCTGTGAAGGCATTATAGACAGACAACACAAAAACATTCCCTTTATTCTAGACAGAGCTCTAAAGCTTGGGATACCTCTTGGCACAATCATCATTCTAGAAGTCTAGAACCTTCATAACATTTAGTGTTGATTCTAAATGTTTAGACAATAATTTTGAGAAACTCTAGTCTATTTTCCCTGTTTTCTAAAGATTTATTCAGATAATTACAAGTGGAGAAGGAGGTGACTTAATCTTTAACTATGTATTTGGCACTAATAAGTGACTGTATCACTAATTTCCAATGGTTTCTTGATGTACAGTTTCTGGAAACAACATCTGACAGAGATGGAAGACAGTAATCACACATCCAGCTCATAGGGTCACAATAACACACAAACGTTTCCAATGCTATGTAATGGAAACTCTTCTAAGCCCTTTATGTCTGCTTTCCTCTTGATTCTCTCAACAACTTGATTAACATGTGATACCGTTTTCTCAGTTTTACAATTGAGCAAACTGAGGCAAAGAAAGATTATGTTAAATTCTTAACATCACATAGGTAGCAATTGCAAAAGATAGGCTGTCAACTTAGGTACCCTGGAATTGGGGTTGGCATTTATAATCACTGAAACAGAGTTTAGAATCATCTATCATTAACATATTACTTAGCTTTACCCCCTAAACTTGTATTTTGATGTCATCAAAAAATTTTAAAGATATTATTTTTAATTTTCTAAATTTTTTTAAATTTCAATTGTTTTTGGGGTACAGGTTGGTTTCTGTTACATGGGTAAGTTCTTTAGTGGTGATTTCTGAGATTTTAGTGCACCCATCACCTGAGCTTACTGTACGCAGTAAGTAGTCATTTATTCCTCATCACTTTTCCAACCTTCTCCCGAGTCCCCAAAGTCCATTATATCATTCCTATGCCTTTGCATCCTCATAGCTTAGCTCCCACTAATAAGTGAGAACATATGATATTTGGTTTTCCATTCCTGAGTTACTTCACTTAGAATCATTGCCTCTAGCTCCATTCGAGTTGCTGCAAAGACATTATTTCATTCATTTTTATGACTGAGTAGTATTCCGTGGTGTATATACACCACATTTTCTTTATCCATTCATTGGTTTATAGGCACTTAGGTTGGTTCCATATCTTTTCAATTGTGAATTGTGCTGCACTAAGCATGTGTGTACATGTGTTAAAGATATTGTTTTAAATGATGGCATAATGTTATGCAGCCATAAAAAAGGATGAGTTCGCGTCCTTTGTAGGGACATGGATGCAGCTGGAAACCATCATTCTTAGCAAACTATCACAAGAACAGAAAACCAAACACCGCATGTTCTCACTCATAGGTGGGAACTGAACAATGAGATCACTTGGACTCAGGAAGGGGAACATCACACACCGGGGCCTATCATCGGGAGGGGGGAGGGGGGAAGGATTGCACTGGGTGTTATACCTGATGTAAATTGCGAGTTGATGGGTGCAGCACACCAACATGGCACAAGTATACATATGTAACAAACCTGCACGTTATGCACATGTACCCAACAACTTAAAGTATAATAATAATAAATAAATTTTAAAAAAAAGAAATATTATAACTGATCTAATAATTTCTCTATTTTTAAATTGTTTCCACTTTCTTGCTATCACCATTATGGCTGTACGCATCTGGAATAAACATCTTGCTACTAAGTTAATAACTTTGAATTTTAACAATTTCTATATATAAATTTAAAAATAGTTTTCCAAAACAGTTTTACTAATTATATTTTCATCAGGAGCCTATGAGAACACTCAGATCACCACATTTTCAGTAATAGGAAATATTATCAACGTAATTTTACTGTGTTGGGACTCTGTGATCTTTGAGGTGATTCTTATGGACTTTATACATCAACTTTCATGATTATTTCTATGAATTGGAATAATAAAACAGATGAGAAAAATCCAGATTTGAAAGTGACTCTGGCAAACTTTAGCTCTAGACATCACACCTAAATTCTCTCTGTGTTTCAGTTTTCTTTTCTACCTGTTCTCCTTAATTTAGTGGTTTGTGGTTTTATAAAGGAGGAAATAAAATATTATGTGAACATATTTCATCAAGCATAAAGTATAATCTAAATTTATAATATTAGTTATTGATAATATACACAATGGATGAGTCATATTTTTTCCCTGTGGGGGAAACAGAAAGTGCTGAGAACCTTGATACTGTTTATTATAGTATTGAAATTAATCTAGCTCAGTCTCTTATTCTTGAACGCTGATCTATTCATTCAGCATGAGTTGAATATAACAATAAGCTAAATCTACAACACATGTGTCTTAGCCTATCTGGGCTGCTGTAACAAAATATCATAGACTAAGTATCTTATAAGCAACAGAAATTTATTTCGGTGGACAAGAAGAGGCAGGTCCTTCAAGCCTTTTTTTTTTTTTTTTTTTTTAAATAAGGACACTAATCTCACTCCTGAGGGTCCCATTCCAAGGGACCTACCTCCTAATACTGCCACATTGTGGATTAGGTTTCAACATATGAATTTTTTTAGGGACAAAAACATTCAGACTATAGCAGTACATTTCCAAAGAAAGGGACATTAATAGATGCATATTCTTTTAAGGTCATGAGTCAAACACCAGAAACTAAATTGAAGTCCATAGAATTTTATCCTCATGTTAAACATAAATATGTTTTATAACATACACTCAGACATGATTTTTTCCACTTTTATTTTTAAATGAACATTATTTTTCAAGCAGTTTTAGTTTTACAGCAAAATTTAGGGGAGAATAGAGTTTTCTGTCCCCACTATCAACATTTTGCACCAGAGTGGCACATATGTTGCAACCGATGAACCTACATTGACACATAATTATCAGTCTGTATATTAACGCCCATTCTTGGTGTATATTTTATGTGTTATGACAAATGTACATTAACACATATTCATCATAGTATCATACAGAGTATTTCCACTACCTTCAAAATGCTCTGTCCTCCATGTATTCATTCATCCCTTCCCTAAACCTTAGCAACCATTGATCCTTTGATTGTCTTCATAGTTTTTCCTTTCCTGGAATGTCATACAGTTGGAATTATGTTATATGGCCTTTTCAGATTGGCTTATTTCACTTAAAAATATGCATTTAAGTTTCCTCCGTGTCTTTTTGTTGCCTGATAGCTCATTTCTTTTTAGTGCTAAATAATAATTCATCATCTAGATGTATTTTTATCTATTCATTCACCTACTGAAGGACATCTTGATTGGCTAGGTAAATACCAAGGAGTGTGATTGCTGGATAGTATAATAAACATAGGTTTCATTTTGTAAGAAACTGCTAAACTCTCCTCCAGAGTGGCTGTATCATAATGTATTTCCACCAGCAATGAATGAGAGCTCCTACTGCTTCACATTCTAGGCAACATTTGTTGTTGTTACTGTTTTATATTTTGGCCATTGCTATAAGTGTGTAGTGTCACATGATGTTTTTACAGCAGAACACATACCAAAGTGTACAATAGCTCTATGCTTATTTTAATGCAATTGGACATATTCTTGAAAAGCCTGAGGATTCTTAGAGAGCTTTCTTCCTGGACAAAAAAAATAATCTCAGACCTTCACTATAGAAATAATAAAAACAGGACCTATATTGATTGCTAGAGCAGTGGATTATATATTCAAATAAAAACCAAAAGAATACTTATATATTGTTTTGCTTTATAGATGCTCTTATTCTCTTAAAATATGTAATATTACCCTAGTATTATGTACTTCTGGCCTTTAGTGTCCTTAAGGCATTTTTCAGATACTATTTAAACAATTATTACAATCAGATGAAATGAATTAATGGGAGATATTATGTCCAATCTGCATATAATAGGAGTACAAGGCATTTGTTTATTAGCTGAATTATGAACATAAATTTTTCACTCTGACCTTTATTGGGTGTGTGACTAAGAATTAACCGGGAACTTGCAGTATAGAAAAACCAATTAACAGGAGCTTGAATAGGTCTATCATGAATGTTTCTACCAGCACTAAGTATAATCAAACAAAACATTAAGTAGAATATCAATTGCCTATACATTTGACTCTTACTTAGTCTGCTTTTGTATATTTTCTTATTAAATATTTTGAAAAGAAGATTGAGATGATGCCCATTTTTACTCCTTCTATCTTCTTTATTATTAATTTCTAAAAACTACAATTTAGTGGTTTTATTTTGTATTGTAACTCATCATACTAGAAAAGACAAGAAAATTATAACTCTACTAATCATATCCATACTTCACATATTATTTCACTGTGTATTTTATTTATATATGACATTGTTGTTTATATAGTCATTACTCATTTAGATTTGCATATTTAGTATTTCATTCCTCTTTGTCACTTCTAGATCTTTGAAATATACTCTAGAATTCCTGTAGTAGAATAGTGTTTATTAGCGTGAATTTGTGGTAATAAACTCCTTTTTCTTCTGTCTGAAAATGTTTGCATTTCACTTTTATTATTGAAGGATATTTTAGGTAAAGAAGTTCTAGGTTGACTTTTTTTTTTTTTTTTTTTTTTTTTTTTTTTTTTGAGACGGAGTCTCGCTCTGTCGCCCATGCTGGAGTGCAGTGGCCGGGTCTCAGCTCACAGCAAGCTCCGCCTCCCGGGTTCCCGCCATTCTCCTGCCTCAGCCTCCCGAGTAGCTGGGACTACAGGCGCCGCCACCTCGCCCGGCTAGTTTTTTGTATTTTTTGTAGTAGAGACGGGGTTTCACCGTGTTAGCCAGGATGGTCTCGATCTTCTGACCTCGTGATCCGCCCGTCTCGGCCTCCCAAAGTGCTGGGATTACAGGCTTGAGCCACCGCGCCCGGCCGGTTGACTTTTTTTAAATCGTGTATTTCATCACATTGAAGATGTTCCATAGTCTCTGGCTTCTTTTCTTTTTAGAAGTCACCTTTCAGTTGTTCCTCTTAATGTAGTGTATCATTTTTCTCATGGCATTTTTCGTTGGTTTTACTTTTGTTATCTGCATTCTGACACTGCTATGTCTAGCTGTAAATTTCCTTGAATTTATCTCACTGAAAAATTGTTGAGTTTTTTAATTTAGAAATTGCTGTTGCCTCCATTTCTAATAAATTTTAGTCAGAATCTTCCAAATTTAACTACTTCCCCATATATCTTATAATGTGAGATTTCAATTAAATACATTATCTCTTCTAACATTACTGTCAATATATATTAAATCTCTTACAATTTTTATCCTTTTATTTCCTCCCACCATTAATTATTCTTCATTTTATCTATTTACTTTAAAACTGTTGATTTAATTCTTAATTTCAGCTATTTTTCCCCAGTTCTAGTAATTCCATTTGGCACCTTTTGAATTCTGATATGTAACTTTTAATTTCCTGAATCACTGCCCAAATTTTTATTCCTGTCATTTTTCTCTTGAGTAGATGAGGTAGTGATTTTAAATTCTATGATGATTCTACTTATGAAGAGATAAATAGAATCTGAGTCTGTTTCTGTGATCTTGTTTCTTCCGGTTGTTCACGTTGTTTTGTCTCCTCAATTGCTTTATCTATTTATATTTCATTGGATATTTTATTCATAAAACTCTGTAGTAATACCTTGAGGATTTAAATAATATTAAATTATTCAAGAAAAAAAATTCTGTTTGCTTCTCCTAGGCATCCACAGGTACTGGCCATCTGGGAACCCTTTGATACATTATTTGAGAACTGAAGGATTACTGTCATTGTGGGAAAGATAAATATTTTGGGATGATGCCGACAAATCCAGTGTCTGTTAAGAGTCAGCCTCCTAATTTGCACATGTCTGTCTTCTTGCTGTGTTCTCACGTGATGGAGAGCAGAGAGAGAGAGGAAGCAAGCTTTCTCATGTTTCATCTCATAAGGGCACTAATTCTAGCATGAGGGCTCCACCTTCATGACCTAATTACCCACACAGAGCCCTACATCCTAGTACCATACCATTGATGCTTAGGGTTTGAATACATCAGTTCTGAGGGGACAAAAGCATGCAATCCATAACAGCCTCCTAGCTTCTTTTGAATTAGCAAATGTCTCCAAGGCAAAAGCATCCCATGCTGGCTTACTTCAGAATTTTACACCAGCAGTTCCTCATTACCATGTTAGCCTCTGTATTAATTAATGTTCTATGACTGTTGCAACAACAATTGATCTCAAACTTAGCAACTCAAAATAACTATGTATATGTGTGTATATATATATATTTAACAGTTTCTGTCGGTTAGAAATCAGGATTTTTCTCAGGGTCTCATAAAGACAAAATTAAGGTGGCAACAGGGGCATGGTTCTCATCTCAGTTTCAGGATCCTTTCCAAATTCCCTGTTGAGGAAAGTTATTTCCTTCTTACCTGTTCGATGGCTCCCTGTAACTTCAAGCCATCCACGGCATGATGAATCCCTCTTCATGCTTCAAATCTCTGAATTCCTCTTCAGCTTATGCTTTTAAGGGCTCACGTTATTACATTGCACTACCTGGATAATCCAGGATAATCTCCCTATTTTAAGACCAACTGTTTAGTGATCTTAATTACATCTGGAGAGTCCCTGTGACTGTAACAAATGCATGCATATGATAGCATATTTGCCAGCCCAGGAATTAAGGCATAGCATCATCTTGGGGACTGTACTTCTACCATATTCACCAGTGCCTCTAGGAAGGATTTGTTTCTCTCTAATATTTTTTCAGTTTTTTGGTGTTTACAGCTGAAGCATTAGACTGAATACTTATTCTGACACTACTGGAAGCAGAAATCCTCAGTAGAATTTTAGTTTAATGATTTAAAAGCCCATCTTGTAGTTTTCTCTTCTTGTCCAGCAGAGCAGGTAAGAATGCCAGCCTGTGTGATTGGCTAAGTTCACTTTCAGGTTTCCATTGCCTTCTATACAGCTCTCTGCAATGTTCTTCATTTAGTTCTGATTCTGTCTTTATCTATTAATTCGAAGTGACATTACCTACCATATCGAATTATTGTGAGGATTAAATGAACATACACAAAATTATTCAGAGCACTAAAACTTGTACAGTAAATGTAAGTTTTCAGAATGTTAGTTATTATTAATCAGACCTTAGTATAATGTGTTTATATTACAAAAAAACTACAATTAAATAGGAAAGCAGGCTACTTACCTGTGTTTTTATCTCTAAGGAAATACGTCTTTTGAAATTTTGGACCTCATTTTATATTTCTGATACCAATTCTGCCAGTAAGTTACAACTAGATATTGAAATAAAATAAAAACAGCAACAACAACAAAAAAGAAAACCAACAGTGACATCAATGAAATTAAATCATTTTGTCCTTCTTTAGTCTTGATTTCTATGACATTCTAGGGTAGATATTTAGAAAATAATTTAAGAGGATAAGACCCAGTCATGACCAAAACAAATTGTTTTGCTCCGAGATCAGTTTTTCATGAGCTATATTTATTTTTTTTTCAGTCCATACTTTCAAAAAATGTCTCAGCCGCAGGCAGTAGACAACGTCAAAAAAAATAATATGAGTCCTAGAGCTACATATTCAGCAGATATCATGGCAGCTTTTACCTTCAACATTGTTGAACATGTTTGAATTCAAGTTAAAATATAATGTTTCAGTACATTCACACCTACTGTCAAAGAACAGTGTCACAAATAATTATAAAGAACTCAGAAAATAGCACAAAAGGCCATCTGTGAGATCTGAACAGATGTAGCTGTTCAAATCCTTTGTTCACATTGAAGTTGGGAATTCTCAAGTTTTAGCAATTGGTGTTTAGATGTGCAGAAACCAACAATGGAAAAAAATCAATTATAGGAAAAATGATTTTTATAATTTGGGTTAAGAGTTCTTTTTCCTATTATATATAATGTATGCCTTTTATGCATAAAAATGATTCCCTGTAAGAAAAATAAAATTACAATAGACACAATAAAAGATTAAAACAGAAGAAATAGCAACCATTAGAAATTCCTTTATGTCGCTAATCAAATTTAACACTTTGTATTAGACGTAACACAATTGAAAGATTAGGAAGATTTTGTTGCTAAGAATGAGGAAGTTGCTGTCTCCTAAATCAAATGTTCAGATGTGTTTACTCTTCTTCATTTTCTTCAAAAGCATCCTTTAAGACTGTGGTCTTGAGCTTTGTCACACTTTCGACTTCTTAGGAGATATTGTTTAAAATCCTCTGTCTGACTTTACCACAATTAATCAGAATCTTTAGAGATAAGACCCAATTATTATTTGTATTTCACTTATTTGGTTATCATTTCCCAAGTGATTCTCATATGCAACCAAGTTTAAGAACCAGTGTTTTAAGAGCTATTGTAAGCTAGGCATAGGTGGTGTTTGAAATAAAAGTTTATGTAAAATAAGGAAATAAGCCAAAAATAACTATGAATGTTATGGATTATAAAATTAGAAAGTATACCATTGTCATTAAAACATTGGGGTTTTCATAGAAGTTGATGTATATCAAATTACCTACTTTTCACTTCCTATATAGAACTCAATCACTTAATGAAAGTTAAAATGTGGAAATTAGTAGATATACATCTTTCATTTACTGTAACAAAAAAGACTAAAATGTTTGCGTTGGAGAATTAATGGAGGTAATCTAGTTAACTTTCTACAAAATCTCAATTGTATTGTATTCTTCAACACCCTTTTAATGAATATTTGACCTCTGAGCATTTCAAGTTTCCTTCTGGAAGTATAGGCCATATTGTTGGAAATGTTTAATTCTTGGAATATCCTCCTTTACAGTGAATTTACATGTACTTCTAAATTGGCACAGTTGGTCCTCTTTTGGCCTTCTGGATCACTTTGCAACAAGAGAATTGTTCTCTAAACATCTTTCAGTTTTTCATACTGAACTATGACATGACTTAGCTAAAAAATAAATTCCTCTTAAATAATTAAAATGGCATAGGTGAATTGCTTTAAACATGAACTTAGTAATAACCCAAATTAAAGGGAAGGCAAGACATTTGCCTAAATATATAGCAACAATAGTGAAGGAAAACAAAAAGAAACCCTGAGAGAAACTGAGGGTTGAACTGTTGCTTCCAAACTTCGTATGTTGAAGTCTTCTTTTGTTTGCTACAGCTGCAATAACAAAGCACCACAGACTTGGTATTTTAAGCAACAGAAATATATTTTCTCACAATTCTCGAGACTGGAAGTCTGAGGTCAAGATATTTGGCAGGGTTGGCACAGTTGTTTCTTTGCAGGTCTCTTTTCTTGGGTTATAGCTGGCAGTTTTCTTCCGGCATCTTCGCACGGTCTTCCCTCTGTACATATCTCTGTCCTAATCTTCACTTGTTATAAGTGTGCCAAACATGCATGATTAGGGCCCACTCTAATGACCTAATTCAAACTTAATCACCATTTTCAAGACCTTGTGTCCAAATATTGTCACATTCTGAGGTACGAGGTGTTTCGACTTCAACATATGGATTTGGGAGAGAGACAATTTAGTCTATCTATGTATCTATGTATCTATGTATCTATGTATCTATGTATCTATCTATCTATCTATCTATCTATCTATCTATCTATCTATCTATAGAGATGTGTTATATGTGTGTGTATATATATTGTATGTGTATATATATATAATATGTGTGTATATATATACACATATAAATTCCAAACTCCTAGTTTCCCAGAGCATGTCATTCACTGAAAATAGAGTTAGTTGAATTAGTTGCTGCAGATGTAGTGGTTAAGTTAGAGGAAGGACTTAGTCCACTCCAATGTGAACAGTGTCCTCCTGTAAAGAAGAATGAATACAGACACACACAAGGAGAATGCTGAGTGAAGACAAATGCAGAGACCAAGGTTGTACATCATCTAGAAGCCAAGGAATACCAGCTTGCCAGCAAACTGCTAGAAGCTAGAAGAGAAGCATGGGGCAGATTTTTCTTTGCAGTCCTCAAAAGGAATCAACCCTGCTGATACCTTGGTCACAGACTTCCTGCCCCGGAACTGTGAGACAATAAATTGCCGTTGTTCTAAACCACCCAGTTTGTGGTACTGATACAGCAGCCCCAGAAAACTAATATACTCACTTTTAGAACAGTCTTTGAACACTGATAAAAATTTAAAAACTAGTTTTATTTTTTATAAAATGAACATTTAAGTATTTGATGAGCAAATCATCTGAAATAATGTATGTGATTAGGTGTATCATGCCAAAACAAGAGTTTTTGAGAAATAACTGAAGTTATCCCTATTAAGAATCCAGAAGAGATAATGAACACAATATTAAATACCAGTTGGCCTTAAATGAACTTTTAAATTAAGGTTAAAAGTACTTTATTCCTATTTGAGTTATTCACAGAGCTCTCCTGAATAAGTAAGAAATAATTTGTCACCAGGATTTACTTAATTAGTTTCATCACAACGTTAATTAAATGTTTTTAAAAATAAAATATGGTATGAATTTCTTAACATTTAGCTTTTACACAGTTGTAAGCCTAAGCATATTTCAAAAACTATGTTAAAAAGCAGCAAAATTCAAAAAATATGCATTTATATGAACAGTGATCTTTTATCGAAATTAAACTGCCATTTTATTGGTGAATCATTTTTTCTTTTTTTTTTTTAGTTTAGCATATTCATCTTATGTGTCATACTGTGATTCATTTCTCCCACTGAGTTTTCCTCTTTTAACATCTATGAACACTGTGTTGGTTGATTTATATGCACCCATGATGTCATATTTTTCCAATATAACTTTAAATTGATGTACATCAATTTCCATGTAAAGTCAGCCTCTCTTCTTCCCTCATAAGCCCAAGTCCATGAAATGAACAATACATGTTGTAGTCTGGACAAAAAGCACAAATGAAATACAAATATTGTCATAAGGTATTTATCAAAGTGAGGGGTGGCATTTATTCCACACTTCCCATATTTCCCAGTGGAGAAAACTGTCTTCATGATACACACTTGGCCTCATTGGTTCCTTCCTGGACAGGATTGACTTTATTTGACTAGTTAGATTGATAGAAGAAACTGAGGCATATGTTATCAGCCTCTTCTTTCTTCATTTCCAGATTGGCCAGCTTGCAGAGAAGGCATATTCTAGTTGCTATCCTATAATCAAATAGAGGGCCTGCCCAGACTTGCAGCTGTGAAGACTGGGGAAGTGTTGGGACAGCCAGTCAACAATATCCCCCTAGGTTTCCCATCCTCCAGTCAACATTGAACAGACACAGAGTTAAACCTCTGCAGACCTGGGTGTGAAATCTTGTACCCTATGTTGACTAGCTGTGTGACTTTAGGAAAGTTTTTAAAACACACTGCGTCTCAGTTTCTTCAAATGTAAAATGGATCTGATTCTATAATCTCCTTCTTCCAGGTTCTGCACAATATACCTGTGCTAATACATAAGCTTAGAAACTGTCTGTATTCAAGAACAGTATTCACTATTATTAATCACCAACTGATTGCCTTTTATATTCTGTTCTTAATTGTTCAGAATTTGGCTATAGCAGATAGTAGTATCATTTGTTGACATCTGATTCCCAACATTTTTAGAGCAACAACATAATAAAAAATGTTAAAAAGTTACAAAAATTACTACTATCCCACAAGGATATATTTTCAGAAACCACATGGGAAACCCTAATCTAGAGAAAGAAAATGAAAGTAAATATAAACCCATTGCTATGTTTTCAACACTTTTCACATTATGTAATTAAGTGTAATAAAACCATGGCTACAGCCATTAATTTAGGGAAGGGTTGTAGTTCAAGGGCCGGCTGGTTTAAAGACTTATTTTTGAAACTCTGCAGCATACTTTATATCCAGCTTCTGCTCCAAAAACTGGTAACTCATTGCTTTACGATGCAGGGATCAATCTCTGCCACTACCATGAAAAAGAATGATTCACTCACTAATAAGTTGAATGTTCCCCGCTATGACGCCCATGCACAGGTCTTGAGATGGGGTATCCAATAATATTCTTAGTAGCAGTATTCACAAGAACCACTGTAAACCTGTTTCTTAAAATATAAAATGGAAATGAGTAAGACAGCTACAACATAACATTGTTATGACCCCAACATGATAAATTTATGTAAATTTATCAATAAGACAATGAAAACAGATAAGTGTTTTGTAAAGATTAGACATTATTCCTTCAAAAATAGTCTCAATTATGAAAGATTATTCCTTGTTGGCCATCTATGCTCAGTTTAAGGATTCAATTCAGCTTATAGCGGAAAATGCACTTTAGGTCAGTTATATCAGTATCTGAATTGCTGAATCTGCAATTTACAAGTTGTGTGACCTTGAAGAAATACGTGATCTCTTCTGAATTCCAGCTTCTTCATTTATCAAAGATGTTACTGCTACCTATCGCAACTACCTCAACATAATACAACCCTATGTGACATGTGTAGCCATACATTAAATGTACGGCTATAGGAGTAGTATTGTTACTCTATTGCCTCATTCTTCTTTCCTGATTACATATAAATAATATATGTGAGATTTTATGAGAAACTAGCCATTTAATGATACAGGGTTACCCTTCAGAATGTCTTGAAAATTTATGAAATACACTCACATACACACACAGATGTTTAAGAAGCCTTGGGAGAAAAATTGTATTTACATATAAAATATGAATTTATAGGGAAAATGTGCTGCTTAAAGTATACCACACCCTAAAATGTGCTGTTATATACTAACCCATGGTATACTATAATTAAAGTATATAAATCCACACCCGAATGTCATCTTTGAAGTTTTAGTTCCTAAAGCAGTCTTCTATACGTGTGTGTGCGCACACAAACTTTAGTATGCCAAACAACTTATTTTTACACATTATATCAGAAAACAAATCTCCTTAGAACTTCTAAATAAATTGGAATTGACCCATCTATTCCTGTAAAAAATAGGTTAAAGTTAAGGGATTTTAACACATCCATGATTGAAAATCTTATTAATTTAGTTTACTTGAAAAACAAGTGTTTATTCATGTGTCATCTTGGGCTTTGGTGTATCACATACTTTTTGTTGAAATTATTGCAAATTAATCTGGAGAAGTGTCTATACTAAAAGTTATAAGATAGTCTTTAAGAGGTTAATAACAGACGCACTAGACCAGGATCAATGACTAAGTCTCTGACTCAAATATTATTTTGGAATAATTCCGACATAAATATAATTTATATTCTGATTTTCTATTATCTAACAATTATTTGACCATGTCACTTAAATTACCTAAAGTACTTAAACATTTCAAGCTCAGACTCCTTACCTAAAAACTAGAATAAAGTTTTAGTCCAAAGCATGGTTATAGAGATTAAAAATGTCATTTTATACACAAGAATAAAAAGATTTGTTATTTCCTCCATCCTAACCCACATTAACAAGTTTTGAACCATTAATTAAATAGTGTATACTTTAAAATTGAGATATACATAACCTCCTCTGGTTAGATATATTAGTATAATTACATAATTTGTATATATAGATGAATGTGCATATATGTAGTTTTTAAGTAATATGAGATAGTCCGTTGGTTGACTACTGCAAAATCCTTTGCAGTATTTGCAAGAGAGATAATTGTATTTAGTTTTGCTGTTGCCTCTGCTTTTTTTAAGATTTAAATGTTTAACAAAAATGTATGCTCTTAATAGCATTCCTTATATGCACACACATCTGTGATGTTATTGGAAATCAAGTATGTTGTCTGTTAGAGTCAGCATTTTTTTTTCACTTTAAAATGTATTTTAATTGAGGGATACGATTTCAAAAAAAGGCTATGAATATTTTTCCTTGTTATAGTTTAGTCAGCATTTTCACATATGTATCAGATAGATTAGGAAAAAAATTGAAATACAACCTGGAGGCTGAAAGTTTAAATGCAAAAAAAAAGAAAAAAAAGAAAAAAGCCTAGAAATACAGAAGTCATAGTTGTCATAGCAACATAATCTGGCTACATTCACATTATCCTTTTCCTCCCTAGAAATATTTTCAAAGCTCCATAGAGTTGCACCAACTGGAATGGGAATGTAGTTTGTGTGCATTTAATACAGAACTTTAAGCCACTGTTAGTACAGTCCATAGTCACCAGAAGCAACACTTTATTTGAAATGTAATTCAGAGAGTATAATCATTTAGGTGGATTCCTAGTAATTTAATCATTATGAAATAATGTATAGTTAAGACTAGGCTTTTGCTACTATTCAGGAGACATAGAGAGAAAGCATCCCATAGTAATATTTTAAAATCTTCCCAAGGTTTTACTAAATCTGTTTCCTGTTATTTCCCAGTGGCTTTTCACTGATGTTTATAATAAAGCAGCAGGTGCTAGATATCTTCTTGCACCAGGAAATTTTGTGTGTATTATTCTGTATCTTTAATCTGAACATAGGCATGATTCTTTGAATCTTTTTATTCCCCTATTTTCACTTTGAGATGCATCAGAAAATGAATAATATGTTTAAATGAATCCCCTAGTCTGATCCCTACCTGATGTTTTGCTAGAAAATAAATAATAATAACAAAAAACCTCTACTTTGGAGAACATAAATATGAAGCTCAAAATAATGTATTTAGTTTCATTTCAGAAACACATTTTTTAGCTTTCTTTGCTGATTTAACTGATTAAAAGTATTAGTGTAATTAATCACCAAACCAGCACATATTTGTGTAATAAAAATTATAGCATGAGAAAAATATTTAATAAGATTAGCTGAAAAAATAGAAATAGAAATTACTAACAAAAAATATAATATAAATGAGAGTGAGCTTCAGTGACTTAAAAGGAGCTACATCTCTGCCTTAAAAAACATCTAAGACAGAGTCAGCAAAGTTGTGACATTTTAAGCCTAAGTATTTAACAAATATGATGTGAAATGGTCAAAATGTAATAACTGTTCAAAACATTAAATTAGCCTAGAACTTTTGGTGGGATACAGATATATTCTTTGTATATTTTAATGAAAATTAGTGATTAGTGCAGAATACATGGATTCATTTAGCAATTAATAATCATACAAATGCCAAACAACATAATTGTCTTTCTCCACATTAAGTTATTGGAAAGTCTTTGTCCAGTTCTTCATAAAATGAGACACTTTTGAGAATGGGGTAAGGGGTGCAAAGTTTGTTAGTTATGATTATCTGGGAAGGAGTGGCACAGTTCCTGGAGGGTCTGAAAATTGTACTGACATGACACATTGGGTGAGGCCAAGTGAAAGCCCAGCCAGAATTGAGAATATAAAACCTTGAGTAGCTGGAAACTGTTTAGAGCTGGAGAATGCTACAAAGGGACCACAGCAAGGACCTTATCCAAGGTGATTGGCAGAATTTATCTCCATGACTCTCAGGGCTGTCTAGCGGAGCAGATGTTACATTGTAAAAATCATCTAGGAATCATAAAGTCTATGGTAATGGTCTACTTTTACTAACATTTGGTTTGCTCTGGTTTTGATCCATTGTTGCTTCCTGTGCTTAGAGACACATACATTAGGCAATTTCAGGGAAAAGGTATTATCTTAAACCTAGAGTGCAGCCAAATTGACAATGTCTGCTTCGTCCATAAGCAAGATGACCATTTTTCAGATTTGACTCTAATATCATTATGTGTAAATAACCGACCCAATGGTGGTGAAGAGCAAGCTAGTTACCTTATATATAGGAGAAAATTTACTATTGTGATAGACCTTAGTTCATGCATTAAAGTTTGTAGGGGATTTGGAGATTGGTAATCCTTTAAATTATGAAAAATATACAAAAATAGCTAACTTCAAGGGAACATGTTTAAAAATGTCATAATTCATATAAAAACAATGTATTTCCTTTACCACAAATATGCTAAAATATTGGGAAAAATAAACTAATGCAATAAAACCATGAAATTGCACGATCATAGGGACTTATATTAATATGTTAATTACTTCAAAGGCACACATGAAAAGAAAGAAGCTACCAATTGATATTAGACTTTTGCCAGAGCTTTGTGTATTTGATTTTAATATAATAATAGCATCACCTCTTCCTGGTTCTAATATACTTTCTCAACTCTACAAGAATAATAATGACATTTTCATATTAAACAACTGACACATTTGGTGAATTTTGGTAAAGCTCTGTACCAATTTATAAACTAATTTTGGTGTGCCCTTTTTAATGTTTAACATGAAAAGTTATATATTAATTTCATTATTCCATTTATGTCTTTTAAAATCACGATTAAAACTAAAGCTTAAATGTCACTAAAGAAAGAAAATTCAAGATAGTTATCATATTAGTTTGGTTTCAATGAAAATTTTCATTTGTAATTGTATTTTTAAATCACTTTCATAAAAGACATACGTTCAATGTATAAAAAGGAAAGAAATCATGAAAATGAATGTATTAGGGCCTATCTAATTTTGAACATAGTGAAATAAACATATATACAACATTTTGTTTGAATTTAAAAATTTTATTTTATTTTTTACTTACATTAAAGAAAAAACCCCTGACACCCACAATACTATGTAAAATAAATGTCAATGAACGTTGTCCACTTTTTTCCCCCCTTTGGACAAATGTTACATTTAAGAACCTATTTTATCATCCTATAAGTAAATATTTTAGGAGAAAACTAAAATATTCCTAGTATTTCTAAACAATGAAAACAGAAACAAATAAAATAAGCACAAGATTTCTGTATAATAGTCTCCCTTATTGTTGTTGTTGTTTTGTAAGAATGCTTAACATAAGATCTATTGTCTTACAAAATTTTAAGTATAAACATGCAGTATCATTGGCTATAGGTACTATGCTGTAGAACAAATCTCTGGAAGTTATTTATTATGCATAACTGAAACTTTGTACCCTTTAACCATCACCTCTCCATTTTCCCCCAGCCCCTGGCAACCCACATCCTTCTTCCAGCTGCTTTTCAGCCCTCTGTTATGAAGTATTTAACATTAGTGTGAAGTAGTACAATGGAGTCATGTACCCTTAGAATCTAAACTTCATTCTGACACTTAATTGCTTTGTGACCTTAAGCAATTTCCTTAAACCATTAGCTTCCAAATATATAAAATGGGGTACATTATGTCACTAGACCTTGCTTGATGTAAGGCAGAATAAATGACATTAAATTAAACCTCTTGCTCAAGGATTAATGTATTCCAAGATGTCAAATTCAAATGAAACTTGTGATTTCTAAATTAGAATATTAAATAATTTTATTTGAGGCAAACAGGAATAAATTCTTGTATAATTGAATTTAATATTATTTTCAGTTTCTTATCAGAGACAAAGTTTCCTTGTTGGTATGGACACTCCTCACATTGCAGTGTAATCTTACATATTTGGAAATTGAACAATATATTTCACAGGAAAAGAAGCTCCTGATTCCTTAGTTTTATACCATTTACTTCACATAACATGGATCTTAAATGAACATTGAGATATTGTTAAACATCCCTATTTACGAAAACAAAATATAAGACTAGTACATTTTGGAAACAATAGGGGCTTTCAAGTGCCTTCTCTATTCTAATTTGAAAATCTCACACAATATGATACCAAAGTAGAAGAGAGTTTAGAAAATGATTCACACTGATATCTAGTGTAACTCAGGAGATATTTATTACAAAAGGTTATTTCTGAAAATTAACCATTGTTTTGCTTGGACTGAATCATCCTATCTAAAGGTAAGTCTACTTGAAGGAAAATTTTTAGATGACTTTCAATGAAGAAGAGCAGTTCTCATGAAACATGCCCACAAAATCAGGTCCAGGGATTGTCTTTCAGAAAATCTTCTCTTTAAAAACCTGTGATGAACATTGTAGATTCTTTGTTTTTACATTAATTAATCTTAACATGCATGTTTCTAGAGATTTGAAGTTAAGTTTTAATGAAACAAGTATGTTATTTCCCATATTTGCTATTTTTATTATTAGCATTATATCTGTTAGGATGCTTTTGGTAGGAAACATCAGAATATTTCTAATCAACCTGGTTTAAATGGTAAGTTTTTTTTTTGTTGTTGTTTTTAATTAGAAGTATGTCTAGAGGTAGGGTGGGCTCCAAGATTGTAGGCTGCCTTTCAGCCTCCATCATCTGATGCAAAATGTGAAAACTTTGCTTTTAAGTTAGCCTCCCTCAGTGTTGTAAGACGGATACAGCAGATGGAAGAGTAATATTCACATTTGTATGTGTCTCCTTCTTAAGAGCAGTGACAATTTTCTAAAAGCTCTCTCAGCATTCTTCCTTCTATACTACATGGTCAAGCATTGGATCAGAAACTCAGTGATACACTAATCTCTAGCAAGTGCAAGAGTTTACCACCATTTGGGTTGGAAGAGATATTGTGGATTGAATCATAAAGACCTCCATACAGAGAATTTATTATGAACAACATGCTTTAGAAAGTTTAAGAACAACAGACAAGGGGCAGTGGCTCATGCCTGTAAACACAGCACTTTGGGAGGCAGAAGCAGGCGGATCACTTGAGGTGAAGAGTTTGAGACCAGCCTGGCCAATACAGTGAAACCCTGTCTCTGCTAAAAATACAAAAAGTAGCCAGGCATGATGGCAGGCTGTGCCTGTAGTCCCAGCTACTCAGGGAGGCTAAGGCAGGAGAATCACTTGAATGTGGGAGGTGGAAGTTGCAGTGAGCTGAGATTGTGCCACTGCACTCCAGCCTGGGTGACAGAGCAAGACTCCACAAAAAAAAAAAAAAAAAAAAAGAAAGAAAGAAAGAAAGAAAGAAAGAAAGAGAAGACAAGACAAGACAAGAAAAAGCCTTTCCAACAAGAAGAGCAAGAACAAAGGATTTATTGTCACTGCAATCAAGATCCTGAGGACCAGAGAAGTCTGATTATGAGCTGTCCTCTGTCTTAAGGAACAAGAAAACCAAGGGAGAATAGCAATAAGACAAAAAAAGCAAAATAAGACCACATGGCTTGCTCTAAGAAAGAAAGCTGGTGAAGAATCAGACTGGACCTAATCTTTAGAAAGTCTGTGGAAATATCTTCAAAAAACAGTAGATGAAAAATGGGTTACTCTGTTATTTATCTGTCTAGGATAGACGAATCAGACAATCTACAAAACTTTCTCCACCAGGAGACATTCATTTTCTACCTTTGACATTTGGAAGAAGGAACTATCAACCAATCATAATATGCTGCCAGAATTAACAGACATATATCAATAGATATCAATACATATATTTATGATCTATTGCACAATTGAAAAAGTACATTTATCTATTTTATATATTATATAATTTTACTATGTTATGTTATGTATTAATTTCATATGCATACATATAAACACACATATATTCATATACACAGTTATATTTGCATTCTACTGTGTGGTGGTTAATTTTATGTGTCAACTTGACTGGACCACAGGGTGCCTAGATATTTGGTCAAACATTAATCCATGTGTTTCCGTGAAAGTGTTTTGGATGAGACTAACATTTAAATGGAAAAGACTGACTGGGTGAGCAGATTACCATTCCTAATGTGCTTCGGCCTCATTCAATCAGTTGAAAGCCCGAATAGAACCAAAAAACTGACCCTTGCCCAAAGCAAGAGACATTTCCTCCTGTTCAACTGCATCAAACCAAAATATTAGCTCTTTTCAGTACTTCAGCTTGTCAGTCTTCAGACTGAAACTTATACCATGACTTCTCCTGGTTCTGAGGCCTTCAGACTCAGAGGAACTCCACCATCAACTCTCCTGGTCTCCAGCTCTCCAGCTTGCTCACTCATACTGCAAATCTTGGGACTTCTCAGGATCCATAATAGCATGGATATGTGTATATATATATATGCATCTTATTGGATTCATATCTCTGGAGAACTCTGATGAATGCATGCTATTAAGCATAAAATCTTATGAGAGAATGCTCCTGGCTGGGGGAAGCAGTATTGACACTATAAATTGGAAGAAAAATGATGACATAGAAATGGTTAAATGTGTCTTTGTCTTCTGTGAGAGCTAAGACAAAAAGCTATTCCCTTCAGGATGTAGTCACCCAGATTTTTAGCATTCTCATTTGTAAGACTGTCTGTACAGGTGAATATTTTTGGAAGACAAATTATTAAAGGTCATTATACATGAAATGTTTTACTGATCATTTTACTTACAGTTCCCAGGAGTTACATATGTTCAAATATTAACTTTCATACTTTATATATTAAATGCATATTAACTTATTAAAGACAGAAAGATGTTTTAAAAAATCTTTCTTTGGCATAGCAATTTTTATCTCTGCTTCATGAAAAATATATAAAATCTCTGCTAAAACTGTCAAAGTCTTCAATGGCTGACATTATTTAACATTACGGCGAAGTTCTTACTTATCAGTCTCTGGCTACGTAAAGGTTGTCTTTCATGTGGTATGTCACATTCAGTAGTTTATTAAGTCAGGTTTTGTACTGTTGGGCATTTTGTTGTTTGAAATTCATTTATAATCCTTCCTTAGAAATAGAATTTATGGTTCAAAGAGTATGCATATATTTTAACATTTTTAGTGTGAAACAACAAGTTGTTGTTCCAGAACATGTAACACCTCCTAACAGAGGCATTATAGAACAGGGTCTCTATGACCAAACTCAAGACAATGCTTCTTATTAACATTTTAAAACTCCAGCATAATCATTCAATGCATAAATCTGAATTGTTTAATTCATCTCATTGATAATTAAAATTTTATATTTCATATTATTTAATCTACAAATAAGTCATTTTTTCCTTATTTACATTTAGAGCTTTTCTATAATAAAATAAATGGGGTCATTGTATCACTTTAAAAGGTGTGTGTCTCCTAGCAACTTTTTTTTTTTTTTTTTTTTTTTTTTTTTGAGACGGAGTCTCACTCTGTCATCCGGGCTGGAGTGCAGTGGCCGGATCTCAGCTCACTGCAAGCTCCGCCTCCCGGGTTCACGCCATTCTCCTGCCTCAGCCTCCCAAGTAGCTGGGACTACAGGCGCCCGCCACCTCGCCCAGCTAGTTTTTTGTATTTTTTTAGTAGAGACGGGGTTTCACCATGTTAGCCAGGATGGTATCGATCTCCTGACCTCATGATCCGCCCGCCTCGGCCTCCCAAAGTGCTGGGATTACAGGCTTGAGCCACCGTGCCCGGCCTCCTAGCAACTTTATAGATAGCAACTGTATGTTTTCATTGTTTGTTTAAATCTTCAATCATCTCTCTCTCTACGTGTCATCAGGTAAGCATTTAACTTTTATTTTTTTTTCCAAATAATCTGGTAATCAATTAAAATAAAATGTTAACACGGTCATATGTTACCATGAATTGAACGGTTCCTTTTATCATGATAGAGTGCCCGCACCAGTTGTGTGATTCTGGGAAGACTCTGAGACTTCTGGTTTCCGCAACCTCGTCTGTAAATGGGAATAATAATAGTACATTCCTGACAGGGTGGGTAGGAGAATTAGTTAATATATCTATGTAGAAAACTTAAAAAGAACCTGACACATAATTAACACTCAATAATTAACTATTGGCTAGCTAAAATATATTTATATATTATACATGTTAAATATTTCTAATTGTCAGATCTGCTGGAATTGACTTTTCATTGACCCATCTATAGTTATACTACAATGAAACATTCTTGTTTATGAAATGTTCACTAAATCATAAAGTCAGGAAAGTCATGTCATTCTTCAAATACTATCCATTGCTCTTCTATAGATTAAAATTAGTATCATGGTACTAAGTTCTCAATTGAAGAGTTAGGCAAATAAACCAACAAAAAAGCGTCACATTGAGATTTTTAAAAACTTTTAAATTGCATTAAAGAGCACTTTCGGAAGATTTACCATGTTTTCAAATGTAAATCTTTCACTTAGGAACATTGAAGTTATGTAATCTAAAGATAGAAATATCATTTGACCCAGCAATCCCATTACTGGGTATATACTCAAAGGAATATAAATCATTCTATTTTAAAGACACATGCATGCGTATGTTCATTGCAACACTATTCCCAATAGTAAAATCACAAAGTCAACCTAAAAGCCCATCAATAATAGACTGGATAAAGAAAATGTGGCACCTATACACTATAGAATACTATGCAGCCATAAAAAAGAACGAGATCACGTCCTTTGCAGAGACATGAATGGAGCTGGAGGCCGTTATCCTTAGCAAACTAACACAGGAACAGAAAATAAAATACCACATGTTCTCACTTACAACTGGGAGCTAAATAACAAGAACACATGTACACACAGAGGGGAACATATCCACTGGGGCCTTTTGGAGAGTGGAGGGAAGAAGGAAGGAGAGATTCAGTAAAATAACTAATGGGTACTACGCTTAACACCTGGGTGATAAGTTAATCTGTACAGCAAACACCCATGACACATATTTTCCTTGTAACAGGCCTGCACGTGTACCCCAGAACTTAAAATAACCATTAAAAAATAACATAAAATATAACGGAGTGGTTATTTGTCATTCTAGCAACTAAGCTGTAATCTTATAATGACAGAGCAATTTAAAAGGTCAAAAATATTTCCCCTGTGTGAAATATAATAGTAAGTCCATTTATGAAATATAATAATTGGTTCATCTGTCAATTGAAAGGAATATTTTAATATTTAGTAATTAATTTCTCCAAAGTATTATTAGTATGGGCATAGCAAGAAGACAGTTTGTATATATAGAAGCTATATATACAGTTTGTATATATAGAAGTTGTATCACCTAAAGTAGGCATTTAATTGAAACACAGGCTGGCACTTTACACATCATCCTTTGCAAATTGGTCTTTGGAGGCTGTTTGGAGGTTTCCAATTATCAATCCCCCAAGTCCCACAACAATAACAACATTTAAAAAAAAAGAAGGTCACCTTTTCTTTCTACTAATGAGTAGTGCCAAAAAGTGACAGAAGGAAGAGCAAATATCACTGTTTTATTATGTTTATATCTGGTTTATCAGAGATCTGTTTAAAAAGCTATAAATATGGACATGGTATAAACTTAGCCAAAGTAGGGACTTTATTGTGATTGTTTGTATTTGGAAAACAAAAATCAACACCAAGAAAATGTTAAACATTACAGGCATGCATGTGAACATATGTATTTCTGACAGTACGTTTAGGAAAAATGCAATGCATTTAAAACCACACGTAAATGATTTTGAAATATAACAGACATAAGTATCACATTTGACCATTCTTAACTTAATTTGCAATATTTGTCACTGCAACGTATTAAATTATTTTTATTGTACATCTGTAAAGCCAGCACAACAACCTACTAAATCAGCTTGCTATCTAGTTCCATGCAAAATGCATTTGGAAAATGCCATGGTAAGCTTAAAGAAGAAAATTTAGCCTCAGATGTTTACATCAGAATTTTTACACCTCAAACTATGACTGGAAAAGACAAAAGTATATAATCATTATGTGATAGACACAGATAGTAGCAGTTCCCTAAACACAGCTGTACACAGTGTCATTGTTAGAGAAACTTAATCCAAGATAAAAACTTGAAAAATTGAGAATGGTAAAAGCACAATGAGACATTAGGCAACTCGAATTTCTTCTCTGTCTTCCAACGTCTACTTCCATTCTGATGTCCTAGTTAATTTCCTCAGTGCTTCTAGATCTTGAAAGTGATGTGTACTTTAATAAGTTGAATATGGGTAAAAATTAGTTACAACTAAAAATGCTATGCCATGTAAATAATTTTTATATAAGAAAAATGGTGAAACACTTATTCTATGTTTATTTTACGGAACGACTTTACCTATAATCAATAAAATGTGATTTTAAAAATGATGATAATATTCAAACAAAGAAAATGTCCAAATTATTTCATATCGTACTCATTTAGTATGTTTCCCCATTTATAAACAGTGAAACCAGGTGTAGTGGTTCACATCTGTAATCTGAGCAGTTTAGGAGGCCGAGGAGGGCAGACTGCTTCAGTTGAGGAATTCAAGAACAGCCTGAGCAACAAAGTGAGACCCTGTCTGTACAAAAAAAAAAAAAAAAAAAACCTATAAAAATTGACCAGGCATGGTGCTGTGAGCCTGTAGTCCAAGTTACTCGCCTGGGAGGTGGAGGCTGCAGTGCAGTGAGCCCAGATTGCTCTACTGCACTCCAACCTGGTAACAGAGTGAGATACTGTCTGAAAAATAAAATAAAAGAAAAGAAAAGAAAAGAAAAGTAAAGAAAAGCAAAGAAAAATAGTAGTAAATAGTGAAACAATGAATTTATAGCTGAAGTTTCATTTGAGTTCTTGTAACTTATGATTTCTTCAATAAGAGCATTAAAAGTATGTGATTCTTAAGTAATGATGTATGATTCCTAGTGTTTTAAACTTTGACCTTGCAGCAAAATAGAATTAAAAATTTCTTATTAATCTGAGTATTTTATTTTTCAAAATGTACTCAGGAATAAATGGGTAGATAGCTATAGGAATAGGGTACACTTGCACTTTTCAAATTCTTATATTCCAGTAACTCAAGAAATGCTATTTGTCTCCATCTAAATAAATCTAAGTAGAGAAGAATTGGTTCCCATAAAAAGCGCACATTTGCTAGAATCATTGAAAGCAACACTGATAAAATGCCAAAGTGAAGATGTTTGCCACTGTGATGGGTGTGGAAAAATAAAATGTTTAAAACATTTTCAAGAGAATAAACTATTTGAAAGGTATATTTAAATAAAATAATGTGTAAATTGAAACAAGACAAAAGTAAGTATTTTTTTTAAATGGAACAACTGAGCTGATAAGCATAAATTTTATTTTCTGTATACCACTGAATAAATTGATTTTTAGTATCACGCTGTTTAAAGTGAAATATAGGAGCTAGTGCTGAAATACTTTAATATTGGAAGTGGTTACATATAAAATAAGATGATGGAATACACAAGACATAAATGAGTAGACTGGATGTAGCAAAGTGCTCCCAAAATATAGATAATACTGGCAGCACAGAAAATGAAGACTCAAGTAAAATATTTGTGAGACCTGAGTGAATAAGGAAAAAAAAAGGTAAAGATAAAAGCAGGGTCTCAAAACATTGACCTGCTCAGTATAGCATACTGTGTGAACGAGAATAAAGATGTATTTTGTTTTCTTCTGGGCCCTATTTCCAGAAGCTTAATGAAAGACTTAGGCTATCTTTTATAATTCAAAGGAAGAAAAGCACACTTTTAAGATCTAAAGAAACCTCTGTGTATAGAGTACAACAAGGACTCAATTTCAAGTATATCCACAGAAATGAAATCTTAAGAGAAATATTAGTAGAGACTGTGGCGATTGTAATGATGTGATGAAATTTCCATATTAAGTTTATTATGGTAAATGCCTCTCACCAAATCTCTTCTTTAGAAATGCTGTTTCATTACATTTTAGTGAGAACATAAACAAAAACAATCTCTTTCAATATTTTAGCGTAGGGGCTCTTTGACTTAGTTCATGAGTTATTGACTGCCTTCATGCCAGGCTATTTTTCCTGGAGTCACAATACCTGTCCTTGAAACTCACTGGGCTGGGAGACAAACAAAGAGGGATAGTACAAAAGGCGTATGATAGAGGCATCCTTGATGTGGGAAGGTGAGGAGAGGTGGCGACGTAAGTTTTAAACACAATGCTCTCAATGCTTTTAGGACAACTACAAGGAGTGGCTAATTGTGCAATATTTGGCCCTGGTGGGTGTGTTGGAGCTGACAACTGACTGATGCATTGGCATTTGAGTTGTAATGTGCAAGCAAGTTGAAAGTGTGATCAGCAGTAACAGCATGAGCACAGCACAGAGACCTGAGGGCCTGGCACTGCAGCAAAAGGGGTTCAAAGAAAGACATGTCTGAAGTACAGGTGAGAAATGAGCCTGAAAGGAACATACGGTTCCAAGGTTAGGAAGTCTATGGTCTTGAACTACTTTGATTCACAGAATGCTTTACTAAGGTGGGGCAACATTTTATGTTTTGATGAAGTGTAAAATAACATAATTGAAATACTGATGTTTCTTCAAATTCTCTTTAGTTTCAAGTGAATGATTTTCATGGACTTGCAGGTTTAAATGCTACAAGAACTGGATCATAAAACCAAAGAAGAAATGTTATAGGTTTCCTACATAGAGACAAAATAACTTACATATTTCTAAAAGTAAAATCAAATTGGTATTACTAGTATGAGTAGAATACATGTAGTACCCCAGGGAATCCAAATGGGGAAGGAAATGGTTTTTAAATATCTACTATGTATGTCACTATTTTGTCTCTGAGCACAGAGTGATTGCTTCTTTGTGTTTTCAGAGAAGGCAAAATTGATTTCTGATAGAATATGAAAATGGACAGTTAGAAGTGGTCCTTTTCCCCTTGAAGATGTTCAAAACTGCAGAGTTCCCTCCTACAACATGCATGTGTCCTACTGTAAATAGGGAGTATGTTCTTATTATGTTTGATACATTGCGTTTTAGTATGTTGGCGTTATTTTTGAGTTGCATAGATACACAGAGTCACTTAGACACACATACAATTTTCCCATTCATATAGCTATGAACTTCTTCCACCTTCATTTACTACCTATTCCTTAACCGTTTAGTCTTGGACATATGGCTCTGATAAGACATAATTCCTAATCTGGTGCACTCAATTTTCCTGTGGAGAAACACATACTATACTAAAGTTACATAGGAAAATGTTATAGTAAATATATTTGATTTATGTTGAGGAAGTAAAATGGAAGAGACATGGATTTTTTTTTTCTTCCCTTGGAAATATAAGAAAGTGAACATAGGGAAAAGCTGCTTATTCTGGAACATGACCAAGGAGAGCCACAGGAGATGACACTGAAAAGGAAAACTGGGTTCACATGCTGTAGAGCCTTGAATATCATGTTGAGAAAATTGGGCTTATCACCACAGGTAAGGGCAAGCCATTTACAGTCCATAAACTTTGGGTGTAACTTCATCTATTTGCTGTATCACAAAAGTAATTGGATTCGATAGGTAAGAACAATGGACAATGACAAAGCCATGGCAGTAGTCCATGTAAGAGGAAATGATATTGTAATTATGGTAATAGCAATGTGAATAAAACTAAAGGACTAAAAATATTACAAGCCATGAGATATGGTACTGGGGATATCGAGAAGAGCCAAAACCCAAAGAGATACTCTGAGTCAGAACTGCAAGGCTTTGATGACCAGTCGAATGTAGGGCAGTGTAAGAGACTGAATAATGGAAAATGTAGAGTATTTAGTTTTGGGATACTGATGACACAGGCAAATGGAGAATTCAGTTTAGAAGTACACTGAGGAAGTAAAGAGAAGAAAACGAGTTAGGTTTTCAACAAAATAATAGTAAAATACCTGCAAGATATTAAGATGAAGTCATTTGACACCTGGATAGGTAGCTTTGTAGCTCAGAGGTCAGGTCCCAACTCAACATATATATTTGAGTCAATTAACATTGAGTTGGTATTTAATGTTAGGAAATCATACTGAAAAAAATAAAAAAATGGGGGATAGGAAGGTCGGGAGAGAAAAAATGAGGACAAAGTTTACAACTCTGGAATAATAAGTAAGACTTTAAAATAAATCTTTACATTTCAGAATATTGGGAAAATTAATGACTTATTGAGGTGCTGAGAACAGTTGTTAAGTAGATTTGGAATCACCTGAATAAAATGTATTGAAAAAGGAAAAGAAGTAAAGGGAGAGGAAAAATAAATGGTTTAATTTGCAGGAAAAGTAACGTTTGGGTAATACCTTAAAGAGGCGGCAAGATAGGAGGAAATGTAATTTATTTAAGATGGGACATATCGCGTATCTGAGAGAGCACAGTGGTTTCTTTTTGAGAATAATGGAATAACATACAAATTATGAAAAATAGAATTATTGAACTGTGACTAATATATATATAATATCTACAAAGTATGTAATCTTATCTTTCCTTGAAGATAAATCTGAGTCCAGATCTTTTGGTCATGCCAACATACTGCTAAAAAGTCTTCTATTTCCATGATAATTTTTATAGTAAGTTAATTATCATTATTTCCCTAGATGTAACATCTAGGGAAATATTATTTATATCGTTGTGATATTGTATAGTTAAAGTTAGCTGTTAGCATCTGGAATATTTCTCATCACTCTTAAAATAGACAACAGTAATAATATAGAACATTAATGTTTCTATATCCATTTTGGAGGTGTTTGTAAAAAGTTCCAGTTAATAATTCAAATGTAGCTGCTGCAAAACCATTGCCACATGTTCCCTGATATTTCTGAAGTGACTTGGTTTGGGTATATTGCCAGCTAGCAAAACACATATAATAATCTTACTTCACTTCACAGTCACTTGTTGGTATTTTATTCTAAACATTTATGATAAGATCCTACCATACACATTTATCATGTGTGAGATAATAAAGTATCATATGAATGTAAACATTATATAACCACTGTTTGAAGACTAGTGGTACATAAACATCTATTTCGGCAGTATTCTCAGAGTATACCCCACAGATGCTATACTCTATTTTTTTTTTTTTTTTGAAGAGTGATCAGCTACAAGTCTAAACAAAGTGAGCTCACAGATGCTGTATATTTTAAGTTAATTGCTATCATTTCAGTGTGGAGATGTTCTAGAAAAAAGGAGCAAATCTCGTACCAGCTATTAAAAACTAAATGTATTATATTACTCCAACAGCTGGTATTTATTTTGCTTTTGCTTCATGGCAGGTACAATTAATATTGTTTTAGTCATAGATTTATAAAATTTTCTCCATGGGTAATCCCATTACGGAAAATGTTTGCACTTAAATACCCACAGAGATTTTTTTAAACATTTTTAATATGGAAAATTATAAGAAAAAAAACCCCTCAATGTACCATGTATTATATTAATTAATACTAGAGTAACTTCAATAATTAGGCTTTCAAAGAAGCCAGAAAGTATGGAAGCTATATTAACAATGAGTTTTTATGAAGCATGATACATTTTCCTTCTGCTCTCATTTCTTGGATTTAGTGGAACTCTACACTGGAAACTTTCCACATGTATTCATTTCTCAAACTACGTGCCTGCTCTTTGTATTAGGTTCTGGGGATGCAGTGATGAAGAAAGCAGATACGATACTTCTTTCTTGGAGCTCACATTCCTCTGCGGAAGACAGACCAGGCAAGTAATAAACAAACAGCTAAATGCATGAGGGTTTTGAACGGTGTTAAATGTCACAGGAAAAATAAACAAAGAAGGGAATAGAGACACAGGAAAGGCAGCTACCATGAGAATGACCAAGAAATAGCTCTTTGAAGAGGTGAAACTTTGGCCAAGAGCAGACTGATGAGAAAGAGCTAGGCATGTTAAGACCTGGGTGTGCACATTTCAGCAGAGTACACATAAATGGCTGTAAGACATTAACAAGCTTGATAAACTCATAAACAGAAGTTAAAAGACTGGAATATATTGAGTGGGGTGGATGAGGTGGTGATGAACCCCGTCTCTACTAAAAATACAAAAAATTAGCTCGGCACGGTGGTGGCGGGCACCTGTAGTCCCAGCTACTCAGGAGGCTGAGGCAGGAGAAAGTGAACCTGGTGGGCGGAGCTTGCAGTGAGCCCAGATCGCGCCACTGCACTACAGCCTGGGCGACGGAGCGAAACTCTGTCAAAAAAAAAAAAAAAAAAAAAAAAAAGCAGATGACATAGGGCCTTGTGAGCCTTGGTGAGGAATCTGGGTTTTATTCTCAAGGCAAAACAAAGCCACTGGAGCATTTTCAGCAGTGAGGATCTAGTACGCTTTGAAAGAAAAATAAATATTTTTTGACTTTATGTGTTGTACAAATGGAAGGGGAAGAAGTATGGAAAGAATTTGAACTCTCAGTTGGAAGCATATTGCAGGGAATTAGCATAGATTTAAAGCAGACAGAATGAAAAGATGAAGAAATATTTGAAATACACAAACCCACACACACATTTATATGTATGTATATTTGAGGTTGGGCAGAAGAGGAACGCTTCAGATTCATTCTCTTTTGGTCCTCCAAATTTTAACACAGGGAAACATTACTGTTTCCTTAGTTCTAACAAATTTTCCATGACAATTTGCTTTGCTAACAAAAACCAAAGAAATCAAAATCCCTGTTATCTAACTTGAATCCCTTCTGTTGCAATTATTATGCCTATTCCCTCATTTTTCCTCTTAATGAAAAGGGGAACAGCTGCTTACTATCATCCATATTCTTTTCATAAACTTGAAGGCTGTTATTAAGCAGTCCATAAGTTTGTGATGTCTAATTCACATATCATCATCCAGATTGACTATTTGAAGTCAAAAGCACTGAAAGGGACTTAGTCATCTAAATGACCAAAATAACCTGGCAATTATCCATTATCAAACCTAAACAATGAACATCATATTATGAAAGAAATTGAATCAGTAAAAAATACCAGCAAGTAACTTGAATGATTTTAAAAATGTGACTAAAAAGTCATCATGTTGTGTACCAGTTGACAAGAGAGGGCACTTTTGTGTCCTTGCCCCAAACAAACAAACAAACAAAACAAAAAAAAAACCCGTATAGTAGTCCGTTCTAAATACTGGGGTAACAACCCTAGACCCTGTCTTTGGCTTCACAGAGTTGACGGGCCAGATGGGCATTGAGACAGGTGAACAGGCAGTTGGAAAACAGCATGGTGAGTAATACAGATGGTGGGAAGAACAGGGTACTATGGCATCTGCTGTGGAAAGAAGATAGATCTAGGTGATGGTAAGTCTAAGACAAAAGAGGAATAAAATCATCAAGGAAAGCAGGAGACAGGGAAGGAAGTGGAAAGCAGACAAACAAACAAACAAACAAACAAAACCAGCAGCTGTAGAAGCCTGAGAAGATCAGAGAGTTAAGTCCTTAGAGGGATTGAAAGCAGAGACATAATGGCACAAAATGAGATGGGAAAGTGACAGAGCAACTCATGAGTCTGTAATGAGTGATAAGGTTTTAGATGTTGATTCTTATTTAATCCTTACATGATTTTGTGAGGTAATTCGGCCAGCAGCATGGAAAACAGCTTGGAAGGAAAAAGGCTAAAGTCAAAGAAACTGGTTAGGTGTTTATAGCAGGAAGTTATACATCAATATGAATATTCAAATTTATTGTCTTATTGAGACCATCTATTAGATGTGGGAAAAAGAATTGGATCCATGGGACTCCCCTCTGTAGTGTAAAAAATTGAAATTGTATACATTTCTCATAGTCTCAAACCCATGTTTTTTCTATGTCACTTATACAGAGTAATTGATGCCTTTGTTTTTAAATGAGATATTTCTGGAATGATAAATCTGGATCTATGGTACTAGTGTCTTACATAAGTTATCTCCTATCATTTGCTGATATTGTTAGATATTATATATTCTTTAAATTGGTTTTATCTATTCCATTTTTACTAGTTTTATTCATAACAAGTTTAATGTGTGACAAATCTGAAATCAAAGTATTCTAATAGAATTTTCTAATATCACTTTTTCATTAAATATACTTATTCATCTCATTGTTACATTCACTACTTTTTATTCCAAATGTTATGTAATTGCTAAACTGTATTTGGTGTTTTTATATCATGTTAGTTTCCGGTAACTGATAGGTCACACGCACTTGTCAGTGGTCAACTGTTGAGCTTTATGAGGCTAATACATAAAGATTATAAGAAAATCTAGGCTTCTTAGTCAATGTGCCACCATTTGAGTTTGTATCTGAATAATAGTTTTTACAATATATTAACTCATTTACTATCATGAGCAAAGTCATGAACATTATTTTTGTAAAAAGTTCTTGAAGGTAGGGAAGTGTATGAGGAAAAATAAAGCCAGTATGTAAGAATTCATACAACACAATTGCTTTTGTTAGAAAAAAATAGTTAAGTACAATGTTGACATCTTTCTTCTTTTGTGTTAAGCCGGTGACACTCTCAAGATTTATATTTTTACACTTTGCTTGCCCAAATATACACACAGAAAATTTGGCAATATTAAATTTCTAAAGTTTTAAAACTTTTTGCTATCATTTTTGGGGGTATATACTTGTTCATATATAGGCTGCAAACAATATCAAGGAAGTTAACCCTGTCTATTTTTAAAGTATCTAAATCATTACAGTACACTTTTGGATAAACAAATTAGAACTGTGAAAAATGGGTGCAAATGTATCTACAGGGGAAATATTACATACTTTGCTTTTATTACAATTTTATTTACTGACCTGGACTATTCTACTAAAACTTCTTTAAAAACTCTTGATGCTGTAAATCTCAATTGAAAAATTTCTTCTTTGGAAATGACAGATCTGAAAGTGCTTTGAAGTAATGGAGCCTAACTTCAAGGACCAAAAAAAAAAAAAGAAAGAAAGAAAGAAAGAAAAGAAATGGACTGCTTTGCTTTGCTATGTTCTGCTGTCTATAACAGTATACTCACACATATTAGGTGGTCCATCTATGTTTGCTGAACAAATAAACAAATAATGAGATAGAAAATATTGATTAAAACACTAGAATGTGGTAGCAACAGATCCATCATACACTATATTTGTAACATTCAAAGTGATATAAGTTCCTTTTGGAAACCTTTATTTAGTTAGGAATGACACACTTCAGTCAATTTTAAAACATAAAAAATATTTCAGATAAACATAATGGTTAATTCTCTATTCCATCCTAATGTCTTCCTATTATTTATCTCATATTTATTCATGAACTATTATTTTACCATTTGTGAAAAATATTAAAAAGATAATATTTCAAAAGACTTATTTTGTTATCCACATCATAATTTACCTTCATTATGAAATTTCTAACTCTAAAAAGAATTCTTAATATATAAAATGTGAAAGCTCAAGAAAAATAAAGCAAACTCTATTATAAAGCAAAGACTAGTGTTACACCTTTCAACTTTACAGATTTAATTGTTACTGACCAGGCGCAGTGGCTCAAACCTGTAATCCCAGCACTTTGAGATGCTGAGGTGGGTGGATCACGAAGTCAGGAGTTCAAGACCAGCCTGGCCAAGATGGTGAAACCCCGTCTCTACTAAAAATACAAAACTTAACCAGGCATGGTGGCGGACGCCTGTGATCGCAGCTACTCGGGAGGCTGAGACAGAGAATTGCTTGAACCCAGGAGGTGGAGGTTGCAGTAAGCCAAGATCATACTACTGCATTCCAGCCAAGGCAACAGAGCAAGTCTCCATCTCAAAAAAAAAAAAATAAATAAAAAAATAAAAAATTAATTGTTACTTTGAACATTGCGTTCCTTAGCAAATCCTTATGCTAGCTATTTTCTGGTATCTATCCTCTACTTTCTCAATAGGGATTTAGGTGGAGAGCAGCACTTGGCTATTTATAAGTTCAGGGTCCTGTTTATAAAAGTAAGGTAGTGTGCCTTCTTCCTTTCCTCGTGTTAATATCCTCCATGTAACTTTTCTTTTTCGTGTAGATGTAGATAAAAGCTATCTCCTGAAGATGGTAGAGCACATACCACCCCTGGAAAGGTAGCCCCTAAACTGTTACACTAAAGATCATATTTATGGTGTTTAAATGTTTGCATAGGTCACATGAAACATAATATTTACCTTGCTTAAACATTTAGGGCTTCACTGTTACAGAATCAGAATTGACTGCAACTAATACATTTCCTTGATTAAGTAAAGCATAGTCTGAGGTGTTCAAGATTATTGTTTTCATTAAAGGTAACAATACTTCATTTTGATATAAATTAGTAATGATTAGTTATATATAGTAAAAAATAGTATATGGGATTATCAGCTCATTTTATTATTAGTTATTTGCCCATGATCAGGTAAAAGTTCTATTATTCAGATGTTTTCATTAAAAGAAAAAAGATTGTTGACATACGTGGATACTTACTAATACTTCTGTTATCACCACTTTTAATCCTTCATGTGTCTTCAAAGCACACAATATAAAACAATTCAATTTTAAAATGTATAATTCATTTGCAAGTTTTCTGATAATCCTTAGTGACCTTGGATTTTCAGCTTTGTCCTCCTCTCAATAACAACTTGTATAAGTTAGAAGAAAGAATTGGTCCCAGAAGAAATCCCCTAAATGAAACAAATTTTAAAATCCTTTCATGCATTACACTGCCAATCACTGTGGATAATCCCATTCAAGCTCCATAATTAGTATTCTAAGGTAGGGATTCCCACCTGTACCATGTAGTACAACATCATGAAGTGGGGAGGGGTATAGAAAGGAGAGGCTCCCCGCAGACTTTTACGTGATAGAATGTGGGAATCAATTTTAATTAATTCTGCCTCTTTAAATCTGTCTGCTCTTTGGGAAAGATTGCTATCTGTCTCCGGCACTATGGCAAGATAATTAATAGAAGCACTGCTGGAGACTGATAGTGCAGGCGGCTGATACCCGTGGCAGGAGCTCTCGTCATCTAACTGCCACAGAATTGTGAAGGTAAAGGATCTGCGGAACAGTGCAACATTCATTTTCACTAAATAAATGCATTATCTATAGCACACATTATAGAGCTTTTGTTGTTGTTGTTAATCTAGCATGTAACAGAAATAAAAGAGATTGTTTCTAAACCACTTTAAACTGTTCTGGCAACTACCTTAGCCCCTTCTGGCAAAGCATCTCTAAATAAGACCATTGACAGTAGGAGCAGCAGTGGCTATGTGTCTCTGCTTGCCACCCCACAAAAAAGCAAGCAAACAAACATCATTCCCAGATGAAAACTATGAAGTTGTAAACTACAAAAGGGAAGATTAAACACTGCGTGTGTATTCTCTAACATCCATTTGATTTATAGTTTTTTTTTTTTCCTTTTTGTGCCAGAAGTTGTTCTTATCCCATTTTCTTAGCATAAAAACAATTCTCTTATAAGGCAGTTTTACCTAGCATGAACAGAGCAAAGAGTAAACTTTGTCTGCTTTAATAATACTAAATTGTAACATCATCTTTTCTATTTGCAAATATTTGTCCATCGATTGGATGTATAAATCTTCATCGTGACAAAAGTATGATTGATTGATTTATAATGGTCAACGGAAGGGCTATGAAATTGTGTATTAAGCTACTATGAGAACAGTGGCATGGCTCAAATCATCATCCCCATGTTCAGCATGCTTCAGGCAATCACTAATTTTTGAGAAATCTATTGTTCTCTAGTTTATTCCAAGTACTCATTTCCAACATTCCATCAGATATTCTCTGAGGAGTATTATCCCTATGAATTGCTCAAAGCAGATATTGCCTATTTTTTATTGTCTATTAACAAAATGACAAAATTTTAAAACCGAATAAGATCTTGCCTAGGATACCATATAAAAGGCAAATACACACAGACCCGAACAAGTCCAACAGACTGCCTACGTCTTTTGGCAGACTGACCTACTTAGGTTGATTTCAAAGAGGCCACACACAGGTATTCTTTCTTCCAATGCCTTGTTTTATTCTTCTTACTTTGTTCTCCAACTTCTGGTATATACATATACAGCTCAGAATTGAAATGATGTATTTTTCTGTCCTTATGCTACACAATTTTAGGATTTTTTTTCCTGTTTTGAGGTTAAAAAGTAGTAAAATTAGTCAAGATAATTTAGCTGCTTTGTTTAGGAAATACTTGCTTCTTGAAGACCTTGAAGCAACTGAATAGTTCACTCATCAGGACTTACAGCTTACTCTTCAATACTTGCCTCAATACCATCTCCTCTCTAGCCCCTCAATCCACAGTTATTATACCATTAACTCTACCTAAACTTAACTTGCTCCTTGAATTGCATGGCTTGAGTTTAAATTTCCCACATTTATTACAAAGTAATTTTGAAATGAAACTCTATAAATATCAGTCTATTTTTTTTCTCCCTTCTGATATGTTTTTAAGACTGTCATGATGTTGTTATCTCACTATTAGAGTTCTCCAGATAAATAGAAACAATACGATGTGAATTTATATATACAGAGACATTTACTTTAAGAAGTTGGCTCATGCAGTTATGGACGCTGGATAGTCCGAAATCTGCAGGATAGGTTGACAAGCTGGGAACTCAGAGAAGAACTGATGTTGCGCTTCAAGTCCAAGGCTGTCTACTGATAGAATTCCTCTTATCTAGAGGGAGGTCACCCTTTTTCTTAAGGTCTTCATCTGATTGGATGAGGTCCACCCACCTTGTGGATGATAATCTGCTTTGATGACCATCCAATATTACCAACATGGATTTAAATGCTAATCTCATCTATCAAAATACCTTCACACAATATCCAGGTGTGCTTGATTAAATATCTGGGATCTGGCCTAGCCAAACTGACATATGAAATTAACCATTGCATCCCTTGTAGTAGTGAATAAAATAAATTCCATTTTACTTGAACAATAATTTTTCTGGTGGCCTTTCTGAGAAGTTGACAGCTGACATGTTTCTAAACATTAGGTCTATATGAAAGAGTTAAAGACAACACGGTTTGTTGATTAACTACAGAATCTAAATAGGTGATAAGATTCATGAGAAAAGTGTCTTCTGTTTTGTTAATTGTAATACTCTCAGTGCCTAAAACAATTTCTAACAAATAGCAGGTATTCAGTAGGTATTTGAAACAAGTGTAAATGGGCTGTGAGCAGTGGTACATGCCTGTAATCTCATCACTTTGGGAGGCAGAGGTGGGTGGATCAAAAGGTCAGGAGTTTGAGACCAGCCTGGCCAACATGGTAAAACACCATTGCTACTAAAAATACAAAAATTAGCTGGGCATGGTGGTGGCTGCCTGAAATCCCAGCTACTTGGGAGGCTGAGGCAGGAGAATCATTTGAACCTGGGAGGCAAAGGTTGCAGTGAGCTGAGATCATGTCATTGCACTCCAGCCTGGGTGACAGGGTGAGACTCCATCTCAAAAAAAAAAAAAAAAAAAAAAAAAAGTAAATTAAAAAATCAATACGTCAAATATTCTGGTGTATTCTTGGTAGAGAAGAAGAATATATTTTCAAAATGATATCTTAAACAGTGTACTGTGCATTTGAGTAATTGAAATTGAATATGTACCAGATATACAACTGTGGTATGATCCTATATGTCTGCAACACAAATATCCAGACCCGCAACATGCACAGAAAGCATTAAACATTTTTTTTATTGACAATTATTTTGTTCCTTATGGGAAATTAAATTTTAAAATACTCTCCATCACTCATGCAAATATCAGTTGTTTGGGAGATATGTTTTGCATTCTAACATCATTTTACAAACAGAACTCATTATATGATGTTATCCCTCAGTCATAACTGCTTTTTTGTCATACTTTAAAATATTTCCTCTCACTTCTTAATGAATGACACTTCAAAGATGCCTGACTTGTCACTTGTATTTGTTCATGTCTTTATCTTGAAAAGCTCCAGTGGACAAACCTGAGCATAAAATTGCCACCCAGCTTTTGATGAAGATTGAAGAAGTATTCTGCTTCATGATTGTAGCCCGGGTTTTAAACTAGGAGCATGTTATATGTAAAAATTATCTCCGATGGGTCAATTTCTTTTAAATCTTTATGAAAGCATCTTGAAAGCAACTCATTCTTATTTCAGCTAAGAACTGAAAATGCCTGGAGAAGGGAAACGCTTACAAAGTAGTGTGAAGGGCATGCGTGCCATGGCATGCCCCCAGGACTTTTCATAATCACAAGTAAATGGTTATCCACAATATTAGGTGCTACAGGCCCAAGATATAAATATAAGCAGTAAAGTCTGCTCTGTAACTTATATATGCCAAACCTCCTATGAAGTTACCAATCAGGATAGGTTTTACTATTTATACCTAGGTAGAGGTGTAAATTAGTAAATATTTTACTGTTTTATTCAAGAAATCTCTGGAAACCAATTCATTCCCAAGAGCTTGCTCATCTGGAAAAGCAATTCTTCTATCAGTTTAATTGACATCTTAAATGGTGATTTAAAATATTTGCAAATTATTTCTATTGTTAAATTTATAATTAATCTTTAAGAAAATTTATAATAAATCATAAAAGAAAAAAGATTTTGTGAATAAAACTGTTAAAATACAAACAAAAACTTGTGTCTGACTTAGCATATATTACTGATACATACTTTAATTTTCTACAGAATTTCAGAATTTGTAATTTCTCAAACACACACACACACACACACACAAAATCATACACACAACCTAGTGTTATAAAGGTGCCAATGGTATAAAGAAAGATTATGAACTTCAAAGTCCTAATTTCCCAGAGAGAAAAACATTGTATATTCAGAGATGTAAATTGATTCAGGTAAAATACCTAGTCAGTGGTTAAACTGGCAGTCAAAATCTAAAGCCTAACCTATACATTGCCCAGTTACGAAATGTGTGTAATGTGTGTATGTATGAACTCACACGCATCTATGTGTATATTTGACCTAAATTATTCTTATCTATGTGTGTACATACATAAAGAAAATCAAGCATTTTTAAATGCATGAGTCCCATGAAGAAGTAATAATAATTATAGGAGTAATTTCTCACCCATAGATCTTTCCCTTGGTGTTACAAAATAAAAAATCTAATTTTATCTTACACATTTGTTAGTTGTTAGGCTTGCTTCTCAGTCATTCTTAAAAAAGTATTAAAATACTGTGTTTTGAGTTTTATTGTAGTTAATTTGCTGGAATAGCATTATTTATTAAAATAATACAGGCAAATAATTCATTTTGTGTTAATGATTCCTATTTCTTGAATGGGGCAGAAATGTTATCAGTTTTTGTTAGAAGACAATCATTTATAACCTTGAAAACTGTGATCAGACCAATTGAATCCACACAGCTGAAGGATTGGGACTGAGAACTAAGATCACTTGTGTCAAATTGACTTAATCATTTGTTTCAGGACATTCTTTTCTGGGAAGATAAGAGTATAAACTAATAATTTACTGTTTGCTTCAGGAAATTCCTATAGATACATTCATCTTGATAGAGAGTTAATTTATCTGAGCAAACATGTCTTGTATTAGGACAATAGTTATCTTATCTGAGCAAACAATTTGCTTTTCAAACAACAGTTTAGTTATCACAACTTGCTTCTGCACACAAATTCTAAACTGTGATGTCATGAACTTTACATACTTCCAAAGAGTTCCCTGCTTGTACATGTCCTCTTTAAGTCACTTGAGCCCAGAGTCCTGAACACTCAAAATTAAAAAAAAAAAAAATACATCGATGCTTACCTTTATACTTCTAATAAGAATTTTTCATGTTGATGTTCTGACTTAATACCATATGCCTAATAAACTTAGCTTTACTTTTTTGAGGAGGTGGTGTTTTGGAGAGTTGAAATTTGACAATCTACTGACTTTTCATAACTGAACATCATGGTAATTTAAGTGCATCCCAAAAAGGAACAAAAGTCTGAGAACCACATCTCTAGATCTTACCTTTCTTCATCTACAAAATAATAAAAATCTGTCTTACATTTTATTTAACATAGTGGGACAGCATATTATTATGTAATACCATTTTCCTTGTTCAGATAACAAAATTGATCAGAAACTATCATTATCAAAATATAAAAGAAAGCACTGTTTACTTTTGTATCTTACTATTTGGATTACACTTTTCATGTGTGACGTAATATGAAAGAAAATGATTATCATGTACTCATAATTTAATTGTTAACATAATTGAATATTTTTTAAACAAATAATGGTCAACTCTGTTAATAGTGTTAGATGTCTGAAAGTGAATTCCTATAAATACATGAAAAAAGTAGCAATGGTCTTTGCACATGAAGTTCACAAACTATTCCAAGTATTTGAGCCTCTGAAAACTTGTTCAGTTAATCCATTCTCTTCTAAATAGTGATTTGTTTAGTCTTTTGGTTTCTAACCGATAAAAATAAGAGTAGAAAACCTTAAAGATGGACTCATGGGCTCTTTTTCCTATCATGCTGACATTTCCACCTGCTACAGAGTTTCCAGGTTTAAATAAAGTTCGATCATCTTCATTCTAAGCACAGAGTGATCATTTCATTTGTAAATTTAACGCCATTCATTCACCAGGTGAAATGCAGTCAATTTTACTCATACAATCTCATATGTAAAAAGAAAAAATGGTGTTTGTGAGTGAATAATAATTCAGATACAGAACTTCAATCAATTCCCCTATGCGGTAATTGACTAAAGTATAAAATATTTTACGTCAGTTTCATGGAGGCTCTCTTTGGCTTACAAAATTGTGGGATACATGTTTATACTTTATATGTAAGAGTGTTACAAAGGTACACTATAAGTCCAGTGAAAGTTTAGTGTGTAAACACTCACATGTGCTTTTTACATTTGTTTTTAAAATAATTTTATCTAATTAAAAGACTGAAAGAGTAACACATACAAAAAATAATATACTTTTTACACAGATTCTTTAATTGTTCCAATTTTACCTCACTTTTTTGCACTTATTCAACACCCAATGCATTTTATACTGAACTATGTAAGAGGATATTTGAAATATTTTATTCCTATATTTCTAAATATTTTAGTTATACTTCTCATACAAAACCATTCTACCGTTACTGAAAAGGAAAGCTTTTATCATCAATATGTTATTATAGCCAGGCTGTAGTTAAATTCAACTGTCTTTTCCATATATATTTCCTTCTTCGGAAGGCTGATATAAATACACACTTAATTGATTGAATAAAGAAACAAATAACTAAATAAATACAAAAGTTCTTCCTTACCATAGAATCATAAATACAAACAATGAAATTAGAGGGCAAATATATAATGAAGAACATGGTATTATATAATCTCAAATAATTTCCACATAAATTGCTTATTAATTAAAAAGGGGGAACGCTGACTCTATAGGGAAAACGTTAAGTATTACATCAATAAACAAAGTGAACATCATCATTAAAGGGAAAAAGTGCCACCATATTTCTGCAGATACCATGCCTCAAAAGGAGAACAACATCACTTCCACAGCATTCCTGTGCAAAATGACTAACCTGAATCTAGTCATGAGAAACTGAGAATCTCAAATTATCAGATATTCTAGAAAATAATTTGCCTGTATTCTTCAAAAATATCAAGATCATGAAAGACAAAAAGTCTGAGAAATTGTTTCAGATTAAGATACATTAAAGAGATAAGAAGACAGAATACACTGAGTCCCGGAAGGAGGGATTAGCATATATTGTGTGATCTGTGTATCTTCTTTAAGGAACTCTATATACTCTGAGAACATAAAAGCAAATACATGATATTTGCTGAATCTCATTGGAATTAAGAAATTGAAAATGAAAATCATGAGGATACAATTAAACATCCACCATATTGGCAAAATAACCATCTGATTTTCAAGTATTAGAGAGTATGGAGAGCAATTAAAAACTCAAACAATAATTGTGAGAATGTAAATTGGAATAAACAATTTAGAAAATAATTCCAATATACATTTACTTAAAATTTTGCATACCACTCACAGAAAATCCTACTTACAGATATCTTAGAAAAATATTTGCACAGGTGCACAAATTAACAATGGAATGAATAAATAAGTTCCTGAATATAAACAATGGAACTGTGCAGCAGTGAAAATGTATGAAACCGAGCTGAAACTCGTTTTCTTGTCATTATTCCCTAAGCATTATAGTACCAACTATTTACGTTTGCATTTACCTTGTATTAGATATACATAATCTAGCGATGAGTTAAAGTGTATGGGAGGATGTGCATAGGTTATATGCAAATACTACACCATTTTATCTAAGGAACTTGAACATCTGCAGATTTTTATATTGGCAGGAGATTTTAGAATCAATCACTCAATGGATACAGAGGAGCGACTGTATTATCTGATTCCTTATGGCAGGTGGTAGGTACAAAGCGCTAAATTGTTTTATATGTATAAGAAATTTCAGAATACGCCTATAAACTTTTACACTTATTGCATGTATTTGACTACGATTAGAATACTGGCAAAATAGATTATACTGAATCTAATGTTTGTGGATTTAAAAATCCACCTTGTCTAGGATTGATTTTATATTTAACATGATTTACGTAAAATCATCGTATCTTTTGAATACTAAACAATCTCATGGTAAAAAAAGGCAAAATAAAAACCCAGTTTTCTTTAGAACTATAAATGTTTATAAGACTGAAATTAGCTTGGACTTTGAATGTTCTTTAATTGAATATAAACATTGTATTATTAATCAATAGTCATTTTAGATTGATTTTTACTTTTGCACTTCAACACAGAAACATTATTTTATGATGTGATAGTGCTTACTGCTCTGTTTGCACTTTCAACTGAACTTGGAAAATAAATTAAAACAAGATGCAACTATTGAGTCCACTGAGTGGTAAAATGAATTAAAATTCAACCCAGTCATACCAGGGATTTTTTTTTCTTTCTTTTTTCTTTTCTTTTTTTTTTTTTTTCTAAAAAGGAAGGATGGGCCCGGTGCCCTGGCTCACGCCTGTAATCCCAGCACTTTGGGAGGCCAAGGCGAGTGGATCATGAGGTCAGGAGATCGAGACCATCCTGGCTAACACGGTGAAACCCCATCTCTATTAAAAATACAAAAAACTAGCCGGGCGTGGTGGTGGGCGCCTGTAGTCCCAGCTACTCGGGAGGCTGAGGCAGGAGAATGGCGGGAACCCGGGAGGCGGAGCTTGCAGTGAACCGAGATGGCGCCACTGCACTCTGGCCTGGGCGACAGAGCGAGACTCCGTCTCAAAAAAAAAAAAGAAAGGATGGACATTTTATAATATAATAATTACCTGAATCAATAGGGCTTACAGTAGCTTTGGAATACTTATTTATGGATTTTTAATGTAGTTATGCTGCTTATTGCTAGAAGCTGTGAAGCAAAATTAATAGCCCTAATTATACCCAGCCACATGCAATGAGTAGCATTAAACAAAATTATACCTACAATTTCTTTTAAAATATACTGTTTAAAAGCAGGGCAATGACAATCAACTATAGTTAAACAAAATATTATTTTTTTCTTATATCAAAGCTTTATATAAAAATAATAAATTTTACCTGGAGGCTTTAGAATGTCCTCATTTTTAAAGGCAGCATTTCATTTTGATCTCACATTTTCAATATAGAACATAAGCATTTAAACTATGGTCTATGATTAAAGAGAAGAAAGTATTTTTAATATGCTGATCATATACAACTCAAAGTGATTATGAAGTCCACAGTTACAAATTCAGTGAAAAAAAGTCAAGGAAAATTTGATCATGGTATTTGGAATTATTATCTAAGTATGCTTACTATTTCTAGAATATAGTACAGAAAGATGGAACTCAAATCTATTCCTACTCACTGCAGCTACTTAATCTCAGGTGTGTTTCTCATAAACTACAGAATTCATAACATCTATTTTCTTCTATAATTTTCAGTCAAAATCACATTAGGGAAGGAAAAAATCTTCAATTTGAGTTTTATGAAAACTGTAGTTAGATAACTCTACCACATGGAAACTACATATGTGTTATAATGTCTTCTAAAATAAATATAACTGACTTTGAATTGAAAAACCCCATTCAAAACCATTCAGTTATGGAGTTTTTATTATATTCCAGGGACTGAGCCAAGACACAGGGACACAATTTTGAAAGATATGAAAACAGCCTGAACACATTTCTGATCTAGAAGGGTTTAAGGTGTCAAATGTGATTTTTTCATACGTTAGTGATTTTTTATTAGCACAGTTGTAGAGTAAGTAAAGTTTTGTTTTATGAAAAATTAAAGGCAATTGGAACTCAAAACACCAATATTTCATTTCATTCATATATATCTTCTCTTTGTTTCACAAAGAGAAGTTCTTTACTCTAACATCATCTATAAAGAGAGGAAAGGAAGTATCAAAAATATGGATGAGATAATCCCACATTGGTGGTTAGGACCCATGGTATCCACCTGGTCTCTGCCAGGGATTTCCTGACTGGTCATCAAAAACCACTTATATTCTTTGGACCTCATTTTAAAAATTATCTAGGTATAAGCTAAAGAAGATAAACTAAATAATCTGACATCCTATAATAGTGTGAAATCTAAATCCCAGTATAAAATTAAACAAGTAATTGAAGTTAACACAGCTAATTAGATGTTCCTCTTCTAATATCATTATTTAATAGCAAGATTTTAAAATTACAATATTTGAATAACTCGTTAAAGAACTATACCCTCTCTTCGCTTAGGTTCTTCTGACATTAGCTTTCAGTATGATCTCCTGCAGAAAATAAGCAAGCATACAACATGTACAATTTAAAGCTTTTTCTTAAAAAGAAGCTTCCCCCAGTGATGGTTAATAAGAGGTGTCAACTTGATTGGATTGAAAGATGCCTAGATAGCACCCAAAAGATTGTTTCTGGGTGTTTTTATGAGAGTGTTGCCAGAAGAAATTAACATTTGAGTCAGTGGACTGGGAGAGAAAGATCCACCCTTAATGTGGGTGGGCACCATCCAATCAGCCGCCAGTGCGGCTGGAACAAAGAAGGTAGAAGATGGGATCAGCTGGCTTGCTGAGTCTCGTGGTTTTCATCTTTCTCCCTCCTGTGCTGGATGCTTCCTGCCCTTGGACATCAGACCGCAGGTTCTTTGGCCTTTGGACTCTTGGATTTACATCAGTGGTTTGCCCAGGGCTCTCTTGTCTTCTGCCACAGGCTGAAGGCTGCACTGTTGGCTTCCCTACTTTTGAGGCTTTTGGAGCCGGACTGAGCCACTACTGGCTTTCTACCTCCTTAGCTTGGAGATAGCCTATTGTGGGACTTCACCCTGTGATTGTGTGAGTCAGTTCTCCCTAATTAACTCCACTTCATATACACATCTATCCTATTAGTTCTGTCTCTCTGGGAACCCCTAATACACCCCCATCCACCTGTAAGTTCTATATTATCAGCAAACTTCTTTGACCTACCCTTGTCAAATGAGGAGATTTGAGGATGGATATAATGGGGGAGTGGGGTGGGTAACCAAAACAATACAAATAGTATTTTCTTATGATATTCTGTGAAAATCTAAGTTAGGATTTTTGATAATTTGGGGTATAGAAGGAGCATCCAGTAATCTGTACACTTACTGGCTGATTTAATTGGGCTAATATTTAAGCCAAACTCAAAGCCAGTGTCTCTGAAAATATGTTTCCTTAAATAGACAAGATACACACACAGACACACATATATACACACAAACAAGACACATTTTTACAATACACCTCATATAAAATCTGCTGCACTTACTGGGTTGCACTGACTTTTTTTTTTTTTTTTTTTTTCATTTTTTTCTATCAGGTAATTCACAAAGTAACTCGCCCAGAGAGATTCACATGTCCTCAGGCATAAACTTTTAAAGTATCCCATTCTTCTTACACCTGTGTATAGTCCAAAAGCTAACTTCAAAGGAGACTTTTTCTTCAACTGATAAACAGGATTTATAGGAAGAAAACTTAAACTGCTACACTAACAAGCATATACTCATTAGGTCTGCAATAGGACAATAGATTAAAGAAAAGCAAAACAGAGTTGGCATACAGAGGAAGAAAGCTTATACGAATTCTCTGACTCCTCTTTTTATCAATGTTTTTCTTTGATTCTGTCAGCAACTCCTATACATTGCCCATGATTGAGAATCTATATATTTATTTTAGGCTTCAGTTGGCAAGAATGAAGTTTTTTGGTCCATTCCAACCATAAAAATACAAATAAAGTAGACCAATATATCCATATGGTGTACAATGTTGATCAGCCTGCTAATGCTGACTTATCATTAGATTAAATACAAATATTAAAGCTAATTTGTCTGCTTCCTTTGGCTACGCGGTATCATTTAAAGGAAAGAAATGACTTCGAAAACATATACCTATGAGGTGCAATTAATAATATGGTACCAGCTGGCTAACAAGTTTAGAATGTATTTTCCCTTGTATTTTGTAGTGTTATTATCCTATTTAACTGTGTGATCCTATTTTATTTAATATTACATTTTTTTAGATAATTGGTGAGTAATATTTGTGTTTCTTATAAATATTTATTGTGCATCTACTACAGGTCAAATGCTTTACTCACATTTTAGCATTAAATATTTCCTATAATCCTAAAGCACAATAGTGATAAAGTGAAAATGTCTCTGCTGGCAGCTATTCTGCAAGGGAAATTTTTGAAATTGGTTTGCACTGTTGTTGCAAAATGCATACACTGTACCACACTAAGTTATAATGTTTATCAAAAATTATCTAAGTTCAAACTCAACATAGTAAATGATAATACAATTTAATTCGGACTTATACATTCTAAGATAAGAGACAACAACCTAAAAGTAATACAGATGAACCAATTTTATTTAATGATAAGACTACTGACTGTTCCAAAAACTCCGTGGTTTATTTTGTCAAATCCTTGAGAAGATAGTTCTATGACTCACTCTCTGTCCCCAAGCATATAAATATCTTACACTAACAACTCCTCTTTTTTGAGAAACCAAATGTTTCCTAGGTTTTTAGTCTCCCTTATTGCAGCAAGTAATAAAACCAATTTGCTGAATGTATTCTTAGTGGTCTTTGGCTGATGCACATGAACAATTATTAGTGTCCAAATTTTATAGAAGAAGGATATAAAACCTGAAAGAAGAGAAGGTGTTTAACAAAAGCCCATTGTATCAGATCTTAAAGAAACAGTTGAAATAATCTAGTCCATTCTTTTACTCTACAGATGAGAATACTGATAAAGGATGGGATAAACATCATGATCAATGTACGATTTTTTTTATTACTCTTATAACTGAAATAAATATTTTTATTTATTCTTTTAGTTTCTATTCATTATAAAATAAAATATTGTTGCTACAAGAAATATAACAAAATATAATCCATTTGTAACAGAAGTAACTACAATTATAGTAAAAAATATTTTAAATTCATGCAAAATATTTTAACTTTGAATTATTTTTCTCACTTACAAAATAGCCCCTTACAAAATATATCCATGTCCTTAGCAGAGAATGACCAGTTTCTGTATGGCCTATGGACTCAAGTTGCAATATTAACTCTACCCTAGGTAGGCTGCATGCTGGACTACTCTGTAGACTTTTGCTCTGCCAACCTTTGCAATTAGGTTAGTTCATTCCTTAAAACCTCTCTCTGTGTGTATGATATATATATAAACACACACATACATATATGTTCTATTAGTTCTTTTTTTTCCGAAGAACACTGACAACTACAGGGGACATAATTAATTAATCCTGGGGACAGTAAACTTAAACAGGTAAATCACCCCGATCTAACATAATTTCAGGTAGTGGTGAATAGGACTGTAGGAGAGAAACTAGGTGTTAGGGAACGATGTGTAATATGTTGTGGTAGGGTTTCTATATTAGATAGGATAGCATGAGAAATTAAATTTGAAGAAATGATATTAAGAAGAGAATACCTGAAATAAAAATGGAACTGGCCATGGGAGGTTTTGAGAGATCATTCACAGCATAGAGAACTACAAGTACAAAGTCCATGAGTCATGTGTACTCAAGGAAAGCAAGAAGGCCACTGTGATTTGACAAGAAGGTGTCTATGAAGAAAGAATGATGTCAGTTCAAAGAAGAAAGTAGGTACTTTCTGAAAAACCACCCAGAATCACACCTAACCTCAAAAGCGGAGTGAACTATCAGACACCAAGGAGTTCATTTGAAAATGACCAAATAAGGGAAGCAATGCATAGAAAAGCTGTGGACTCACTCATTTCACCGAAGAGTAAAAGGATTAACCTTCAAAATGGGGTGTCCTTTTCCTTTTGTAATGGAAAAATAAATTTAATTCCTGCTTGTATCTCACACGTTCTTTTTTTTAAAAAAATAAACAAGTTGCACATATTTCTGTTATAAGTTAAGTTTAAACTTAACTAAGAAATGTAAAAGTATATGAGAGCAAAATTGTATGCAAGGTACACAGAAACCACGCCTGATTTGTGTGCGGGATCCACAGACAGTATATTTGCACAAGCTTGTTTGTCTAAATAGTTCACGGCACAATCTTAAACCACTTCTTTTGGTACTAAAAAGGCTGTTTGATGCTGACTATCAAAATACTAGCACTTAGAAAGAATCCTAATGAAATTTGAGATGTGGATTTTTCACAATCTCATATACAACAGCTACAAAAAAATTAAAATACCTACGAATACAACAAACCAAGGAGGTGAAAGATCTCTACAAGGAGAACTACAACACATTATTGAAAGTAATCATGGATGACACAAACAAAGAGAAAATACTCTACATTCATAGACTGGAAAAATCAATATTTTTCAAATGGCCATAGTACTCAAAGTAATCTACAGGTGCATTGTTATACCTATCAAATTACCAATATAATTTTTACTAGAATTAGGAAAAGCTATTATAAAATTCCCATGGAATCAAAAAAGAGCCTGAATTACCAATCCAATCCTAAGTAAAAAGATCAAAGCCAGATATATGATATTATCTGATTTTAAACTATACTATAAAGGTACAGTAACAAAAACAGCATGGTCCTAGGACAAAAACAGATACATAGACCAATGGAACAGAATAGACAGCCCGAAAATAAAGCTGCAAACCTAGAGCCATCTGATCTTCAAAAAAGTTGACAAAAACAAGTAAAGTGGGAAAAAACTCTATTCAATAGATGGTGCTGGGATAACTGGCTAGCCATATGCAGAATGAAACTGGACCTCTCCTTTCACCATATGTAATAACTAACTCAAGATGGATTAAAGATTTAAATGTAAGACTTCCAACTTTAAAAATCCTTGAAGAAAACCCAGGAAACACCATTTTGCACATTGGCTTTTGCAAAAACTTCATGACTATTCCTCAAAAGCAATTGCAATAAAAACAAAAATAGACAAGTGTGACATAAACTAAACAGCATATGCACAGTAAAAGAAATTATCAACGAATAAATAAAAAACTTACAGAGTGGGAGAAAATACTGAAAACTATGCACACAACAAAGGTCTGATATCCAGCATCTATAAGGAATGTAAACAATTCAATAAACAAAACATATATAACCCTATTAAAAAATGAGAAAAAGACATGAACAGACACTTCTTGAAAGAAGATATACAAACAGCCAACACATATATGAAAAAATGCTTAACATCACTAATCAGAGAAATGAGATACTATTTCCCTCCAATCAAAATGGCTAGTATTTAAAATGTCAAAAAACAACATACACTGGCGAGGCTGTGGAGGGAAAGGAACACTGTTGATGGGAACGTAAATTAGTTCAGACCCTGTGGAAAGTAGTTTGGAGATTTCTCAAGAAGTTTGAAAAGGAATTACCATTCAACCCAGCAATCCTATTACTTGTTATATATCCTTGCACATGTATGTTCATTGGTATATATCCATGCACATGTATGTTCATTGCAGCACTATTCACAATAGCGAAGACATGGAATCAATCTAGGTGCCTATTAATCACAATTTGAATAAAGAAAGTGTTATACATATCAACCATGGAATACTATGCAGCCATAAAAACATGAAATCATGTCTTTTGCAGCAACATGGATGCAGCTGGAGGCCATTATCCTAAGTGAATTAAAGCAGGAACAGAAAACCAAATACCACATGTTCTCCCTTACAAGTGGGAGCTAAACATTGGGCATACACATGACATGGTTTGGCTGTGTCCCCACCTAAATCTCATCTTGAAATTCCCGTGTCGTGGGAGGGTCCTGGTGGGAGGTAATCGAATTGTGGGGGCAAGTCTTTCTCGTGCTGGTCTTGTGATAATCAGTAAGTGCCACGAGATCTGATGGTTTTGAAAAGAGGAGTTCCCCTGCATGATCTCTCTCTATTCTTGCTGCCATCCATGTAAGACATGACTTGCTTCTCCTTGCCTTGTGCCATTATTGTGAGGCCTCCCCCGCCACATTGTGAGTTCTCCATTAAACCTCTTTTTCTGTATAAATTAACCAGTTTCAGGTATATCTTTATCAGCAGTGTGAAAACGGACTAATACAACATGAACATAAGGATGGGAACAATTAACACTGGGGACTATTAGAGTGGGGAGAAAAGAGTGGGACAAGGGCTGAACAACTACCTATTGAATTCTATGCTCACTACCTGCGTGACAGGATCATTTGCATCTCAAATCTCAGTGTCACAGAATATACCCATGTAACAAACCTGCATATGTACCTCCTGGATATAAAATAAAAGTCAAAATTATAAACAAAAATATGTTTTATATATTTATATAATATATATGTGAAATATCTATTTTATATATTAGAATATATATATTATATAACACAAACATATATGCACACACATACAGTTCACAGGCAATTATTTCTCCAATGAATTAAGTTCAAAAAGCACAGGTTGTTCTCAACCTAAGTGAAATTTTGATCTAGTTGTTCATGAATGCATCAGCCTTGACAGCACGAGGTATGTTATAACCTTAACATTTATCATTGTTACATAGAAGTTACAGGTTAAAATATACCACAATCAAAACTAGATTTGTGTCATTTCTGAAATCGATACATCACTGACACAAAATCACAGTCCATAACATTACCCTAGGCTCATAGTGGTTCACAATGATACACTTGAAAATCTCATTTCAGGAACAGAGAAGCATGAGTCTATCATGCCAAGGTGACAAACTATAATTTATCTTTCAACCAATAATAAAATATCTTCATTTTAAATTGGAAAATTAAAACATCAAATAATTAGAGGAGTAATTTCAGACTAAAACAAATATAACTGGGCAACAAAAAAATGGATAATATTAACAATGGGGTGAATGTTACAACTTTTCCTTTTCAGTGAGATTAACAACACTGTGTAAATTGACTTCATGAGAAGCTCTGCAGAAAGTTGGAAAGAGAAGATGAACTGAGATGTAAGTAAAATATTTTACATGTACTATGAAGTATGTATATACTTATTTATTATATGGCCCCACTATTCTTCATATTAACTGATGTGGTTTGACTGTGTCCCCGCCCAACTCTCAATTGAATCGTATCTCCCAGAATTCCCACGTGTTGTGGGAGGGACCTGGGGGAAATAACTGAAATCATGGGGGCTGGTCTTTCCCATGCTATTCTTGTGACAGTGAATAAGTCCCTTGAGATCTGATGGGTTTATCAAGGGTTTCCACTTTTGCCTCTTCCTCATTTTTCTCTTGCTGCCACCATGTAAGAAGTGTCTTTTGCCTCTCGCCATGATTCTGAGGCCTCCCCAGCCATGTGGAACTGTAAGACAATTAAATCTCTTTTGCTTCCCAGTCTCAGGTAGATCTTTATCAGCAGCATGAATGCGGACTAATACACTTACACTGCATGTTCATGAACAGTCAGCAAGTACATGGAGCGAGGATATTTATCTATTTCTTGGACATGTTAACTAATTATATAGTAAACTTGCACACCTACCACAAATAAACATAATAATTATAAAGCTCTGGGTACTCTACCACTTTACATGACTATATTTTTGATCACTTACATTATTTAATAATTAATTCAACACGATGTTTAGCACCTACTACTTAAGAAACACTAGTGTCACACAGGATTAAATAAATGATCCCTGTCCGTCCTTGAAGGAGCTCACAGACTTTGTGCATGTGTGTGTATCTGTGTGCATGTGTACAGAATTGCTGAAGGCTGGGATGGGCAATTATAGTACAATATGGTAATGCCTATGATAATTGCATACACAGAACCCTATAGGCACAGAAGGAAATCTATGTAACAACACTCTGAGATGAGGAAGGATTTTCAGAAAGTTTATTCTAAATTTAGTTAGAGAAGCAGGATTTTTCTAGAAAAAATAGGAATGATGTGGGGGTTGTGAGAAATTTTAGAACTGTGAAAAAGACGAGTGTATTTAAAATCAGTTAAGTGATTTGTGATCAGTGTGTTAAATTTGGCATGTATCTTACTGTTCAGTTTACAACTTTATGTCAGAATGTTTCTTTCATTCTCTTTATTATCAATATTTTCACTGCCCAAAACACACTAAATTAATAAGTTTTAAGAAGAAACATTTGGACATGGTTTCAGGCAAAGACACCACCACCAATTAAGTTAAGTTTCTAATTAGAAATATCACATAGAACATGTTCGAGTTATGTATCATCCTGTTCACACAACCCTAAACATGTATACACCAAGTAAAAATGTTGAAGAGTTGTTGTCTTCCACCCCTTCATTTTTGAATATGCATGATTTCCACATTTCCAAGGATTCTAGTCTCTCATCATTATGGTGTCTAAAGTTAAGTGTGATAACTTTATGTTTAAGAGAAGTTTAGGTGCTAGATAGCTATGAGCTACCCCACAACTCCCCAAAACAGAAAAAAAAAAAAATCTAATGAAGAAATAATGCAGAAAGAGGAAAAATCTTCCAAAGAATGATTCCCTTCTACTCCATTCCACCAAAAACCACCCTCTTCCTTCTTTGGTGAGTGATACAAATCTTCATTGCATTACACTTAATGTATAATCCATATTTATTTATTTATAAGGTGTTATTCAGTTGATGTATTGTTTTGGTGAAGCTTATTTAGTTGTTTTAGGTTAGGATAGACATAATTTTTCTCATAAGAATTATTGAAATAGTCTTTTACTTCATGAATTCTCATTTTGGGTCTGGACTATTTGGGATGAATAATAATAATCACATTATTATTATGGGATAGATATGTACTAGTTAAACATGACTTTATTAAAATTATTAGGATCCTTGCATTACATTTTCAGTGACAATGAATAAAATATCTTTCATTTGGTTTTTGGCTCTGTGTATGTGTGTGTGTGTGTGTGTGTGTGTTTGTTTCTGGTAAATGCCTTTTTATGTTTTTCATCCTTTTTCTGGTGGCAGAGGTTCAAGGAAAGGTGTTCTTCATTCTAAATTTTGATTGTATTCTAGTATGTAAAGAAACTATTATTTCTATGTAAGTTGCAAATGTGTCTTCTCAGCTGGTTATTTTCCCTTTAAATTTGCTTATGTTGATTTTGCCGTAAATATATTAATTCTTTTTTTGAGATGGAGTCTTGCTCTGTCACCCAGGCTGGAGTGCAGTGTTGTGATTTCAGCTCACTGCAACCTCCACCTCCTGGGTTCAAACAATTCTCCTCCCTCAGCTTCCCGAGTAGCTGGGAGTGTGCCACCACTCCAAGCTAATTTTCGTATTTTTAGTAAAGATGTGGTTTCACCTGTTGGCCAGGATGGCCTCGAACTTCTGACCTCAAGTGATCAGCCTATCTCGGCCTCCCAAAGTGCTGGGATTACAAGCATGGGCCATCGCGCCTGGCCAGATATTAAATACTTTTCTTTGTAAGTCTATCATATATTTAGAAAAAAATTCACAGCTATAAAATTTTAAAAATGTGGATAATGTTTTCCTTCAATTTGTGATTGTTGTTGATGATGATTAATGTAGTTTAGGTGTTTCATCATTCTTGTGGCCTTGTTACTATCTCAATGCTCCCATTCATCAACATATTGTAAAAGTCACTAATAGAGTTCACAAAACGGAGGCCTTTGCCATGGGGTATTTCTCTTCATAGTAAGGAAAAAAGAAAATCTACATTTGCCACAAGTAGATATATAAAAGAAAGTGAGGAAAGAGCTGAGACAATTCTATATACATCTCCCACTGTTTGAGTCATTCTAGTCTACCCTTGAATTATTACAGTTCTATGAAAAGGGGCTCAGCATTCCTCCCTCAACAAACTATGAGAACTAATAAAATTAGAAGTGGATTGAATTATATAATGTGTTTGGCATCAATAAAGCAAAACATATTCCCAAGTGACAGTATTTGTCAACTTTAAATTTCTCTTATTTCTATTTTTATTCAAGAAAATACATTATTTTTAATCAGTATGTAAGATCAATTTCAAAGATTAAAAACTTTAATCATTCTCTAGACAGCTTTTATTTTAACAGATTTTATAATTGAAATAATTTGGTTGAAATATAGTTTTCTTAAAAAGGAAGAAAATTCAAAAACTAAAGTCCCTAAGAGAAAATTCCTAAATCTGTGGTTTTTTGTCAGTTTTTTAACTTAATTGATAATATGTCTTTCAACTATTGAGTGACTTTTAAACTACAATTTTATATTTAAAACAAAAAACACTTTCTTTATACAAAGAATATATCTAGCAAGCAAAAGATATGAAGGCAGTCCAGAATTTCTCCTAATTAAAATGATATAGAAAATGTATGTTTTCTTGATACTTACTGAAAAACTACTGTGCAATTTTAAGGATCATTGTGTGTTTTTTTTTTTTTTTTTTTAAATGATGTATATTTGCTTCAATCCTGAAGGAAGTTTGTACGACTAAGTTCTTCTCTGCCTTGGGAGCTAAATGTTGCTACTCTTTTGGCAATAGTGCTTTAATGTTTATCAAAGCCTACTAGTTGAGAAACATGAAGCAAAAATGCAGAAATGGCTTCCTTCAAACTATTTATATTTAAATGTGTTTCAGACATATGGGAAAAAATATTTTCACTATAAACAAATACATTTCACAAAGGACATTTTTTATGTTTGACGAGGATTTAAATGGAGATTTTGGTCATGTGTACCTAGTTATATACACTAAACAAATGCATTTAATTGTTTTGTAAATTCTGAGCTACCCATTGGATCAGACAACTTTATCAAAACATTAGTAAATCATTACCAAAACTTAAAACAATAACCCCAGTTGATACGGTTTGGCTCTGTGTCCCCACCCAAATCTCATCTAGAAATTTAATCCCCATAATCCCCACGTCGAGGGAGGAATCTAGTAGAGGTGATTGGATCATGGGGGCAGTTTCCCCATGCTGTTCTTGTGATAGTGAGTGAGTTCTCATGAGATCTGATGATTTTGTAAGCGTTTTACAGTTCCTCCTTTACATGCCTTCTAACTCCTGCCCCCATGTAAGATGTGCCTGTTTTTCCTTGCGCCATGATTGTGAGTTTGCTGAGGCCTCCTCAGCCATGTGGAACCGCAAGTCAATTAAACCTTTTTTCCTTTATGAATTATCCAGTTTCAGGAAATTCTTTATAGCAATATGAGAATCAACAAATACACTGGTAATTGGAAACAGAAATTAATTTTTCACCTTTATATACCTAGTTCCTCACACAGAATTTGGTTGATAGTACACATCTAATACATTTTAAATAAATTATGTATAAGTTCATCTTCTTTATAACACTGTAAAAATTGCTTATGACAAATTGCTGGCTTTGGCTTTTAAAATAAGCAAACTGGTTTTTGCTAATGCTCGCTTTTCGTGTTTAAAATGTGTAATCTAGCCAGGCATAGGGGCTCATTCTTACAATCCTAGCACTTTTGGAGGCCAAGGGAGGAGGATCACTTGAGGCCAGTAGTTTAAGACCAGCCTGAGCAACATAACTAGACCCCGTTTCTACCAAAAGAAACAAACAAATAATTAGTTGTTATGGTGGCACATGCCTGTATTCTTGGGTACTCAGAAGACTGAGATGGGAGGATTGCTTGAGTCCAGGATTTCAAGGCTACGGTGAGCTATTGTGTTAGTCTAGTCTCGGGTTGCTATAAAGAAATACGTGATACTGGGTAATTTACAAAGAAAAGAGGTTTAATTGACTCATTGTTCTGCATGGCTTAGGATGGCCTCAGGAAACTTACAATCATGGTGGATGGTGAAGAGGAAGAAAGGCAACCTTCTTCACAGGGCATCAGGAAGGAGAAATGCAGAGCAAAGGAGGGAAAGTTTCTCATAAAACCATCAGATCTTGTGAAAACTCATTCACTATCACAAGAACAGTATGGAGGTTACCGCCCCCATGATTCAATGACCTCCCACCAGGTCCCTCTCATGACATGTGGGGATTATGGGAACTACAATTCAAGATGAGAATTGGGTGGGAACACAGCCAAACCATATCAACTATAATCATACCATTACACTCTGGCTTAGGTGACAGAATAAGACTCTCTCTCTCTCTCTCTCTCTTTTTTTTTTTTTTTAAATGTGTGATCTATAGACAAATATTTATTTATGACTTTTATAAAAGAGTTTTCCAAATACTTTTGACATAAATATTTGCTTTAATATTCTGTAAATAGTAATTTTAGCAGTAATAGGAACAGCTCACTGTCAGCTGAAATACAATCATTACTGACACAACAGGAGTATTGGAGGAAAAGCAAACACCCTGTAACCTTACTCATTCCTATAAATCCTCTCTCTTCACTATAAATGTGACACACTGATGAAAAGAATGACTATTTGAATGAACTGTGCATGATCAGGATAAGTCAGCTGATTATTTCAAATCCTTGAGTTGTTACATTTTTAAATATATTTTGAATCCTCTATAAATATAAAGTGTTCATTCCAATTTTGTATGATGTTATTCAAAGTGCTGCACTCAAGAAAAAAATGAATCTTGATTTTTCTAAGCAAAGCTTTGCAGCTCCAAACTGTGGAAAGAAGCTTGGTCAAATCTAATCTCATTTATCATCCCAAAGATTAAATATTTTTGCATGGTCTAGAATTGTTACAAATTTTCAGTTTCAGAAACAGGAATTGAAATTGGAAAGTGCCTGGGGCACAGGGTAAGTATAATTTGTATGACCGTGATGAGGCTTTTGCCGATGCACCTTTTCTTCCTCTTTCTGGTCTATTTCATTTATTTGGCTCTGCAGTTACTAAGCCAACAACCCCCAAGTCTCCTCCCACCACAGGACTCTTCATTTCTCATTTCTCTCCTTGTACTGACCTATTTTCCTCCATTTTAGCTCCAACCTAGAATTGAAAAGCTTTGTTAGCTGTTATTCTCAGCAGTAACAGCCAGATTTCCTTTGGAAGTAAGTGACTGCAATTGCCCCCTAATAGGTTCTGTACTCTTTAGTCCGGAGTAACTGAATCTATTAATTTCCCCTGCTTCTTGGGCTAGAATGCACTTCCAATGAAAGGATGGTGAGGGGAGGGATCCAAGCTTCTAGGGATACTATTGAATAGCAGATAAGGGATTGGAGGAAATGGTAAAGATAATTTTTTCAAGAAAATTATGTTAGAAAAGAAATTGGTACTCAAGACCTTGGGAGTCCAGCTCTTGCAGTAGTGTGTCCTGGATGTGGGACATGCAAAGGAGAGAGATCGCTTTGGAGCTTTAAGATTTAATGATTGACATTATTGGTTTCCGACTTGCAGGGGACTGTGGCCCCTTTGTTTTGGCCAATTTCTCCCATTTGGAATGGGAACATTCCCCATTACTCAATGTCTGTACCCACATTGTACTGTGGAATTAACTAACTTGTTTTTGATATTACAGGCTCATAGGCAGAAGGGACTCACCTTGTCGCAAATGAGACTTTGGACTTAGACTTTTGGGTTAATGCTGGAATGAGGTAAGGCCCTGGGGGACTGTTGGGAAGACATGATTGGTTTTGAAATGTGAAAAGAACATGAGATTTGGGAGGGAACAAGGGAAGAATGATATGTTTTGGTTCTCTGTTCCCACCCAAATCTCATCTTGAATTGTAATCCCCAGGTGCCCAGGATAGGACCTGGTGGGAGGTGACTGGATCATGGGGGTTGTTTCCCCCGTGCTGTTCTCGTGATAGTGAGGGAGTTCTCATGAGATCTGATGGTTTAAAAGTAGCAGCTCCCCAGTGTTCTCTCTCTCCTGCTGCCCTGTGAAGAGGGTACTTGCTTCTCCTTTGCTTTCCATCGTAATTGTAAGTTTACTGAGGCCTTCCCAGCCATGCAAAACTGTGAGTCAATTACACCTCTTTTATTTATAAACAACCCAGTTTTAGATAACATCTTTATAAAAGTATGAAAACAGACTAATAGAATAGGTTTCTTTGATCCTTGAGAGTCTTATCTATGATCTAGGTTACCTATTCATTGACAATCATAAATTTGAATTCAGTTTGATGATATCCTCCAAGAAATTTTTTAAAAACGGATTATCATTTGTCTGCTTATTTCTTTTTTTCTTTTTCTTTTTTTTTTGAGGCGGAGTCTCGCTCTGCCGCCCAGGCTGGAGTGCAGTGGCCGGATCTCGGCTCACTACAAGCTCCGCCTCCCGGGTTCACGCCATTCTCTTGCCTCAGCCTCCCGAGCAGCTGGGACTACAGGCGCCCGCCACCTCGCCCGGCTAGTTTTCTGTCTTTTTTAGTAGAGACGGGGTTTCACCGTGTCAGCCAGGATGGTCTCGATCTCCTGACCTCGTGATCCTCCCGTCTCGGCCTCCCAAAGTGCTGGGATTACAGGCTTGAGCCACCGCGCCCGGCCTGCTTATTTCTTATCTGCTTTTAATTGCATAACGTATGTGAAAACCATGCACAGGATTTGGTGGAGCAGCATACATAGAACACGCATTAGAGGGCATATGTCAGGTCTTCACAATGAAACAAACAGATCAGTGATGGAGTATTCATTCACATAAATTAGATAAACAACTTTCAGTTACTTCTAAATATTTTCTGCTAATAACATTCACATATATTTAAAAAGTATTATATCTGGATCTGCTCATTTTTTAAGGATGAAATAAAAGCAAAGGGATGTAGATCTAGATGTCATTTTGATGCTTTATAAATTAAGGAATGCTGTGCAACTAATTCATAATGTAATGCAAAAATTAAATTTTAGTAATTTCAATATCATATGAAAATGACTATGTTTTGCTTTTAGGACCTTGGTTCAAAACAGAAGTCACATTTTGGATCTTTTAAACGTTGTAACATATATATATATATGCACATGCCACTTTAAATGTTGCATTAGGAGTAATGTTCATAAAATACCATGGAAAAGATCCACTTTGTTTATAAATACATGAGACAACTATCCCAGATAAACTCCATTATTGTATTTTCCTGCTTGCAAAAAGAGTATATTTTCTATCCCAGAGACATTGGCAGGCAGCTATTCCTAATTAAATTTCTAAAACACTGTTTTGAAATATTAATTGTAAAGTATACCTTTTATATATGGCAAGTGATAACGAGGTTTACAGTCACCGAACTGTTGTAGCTATTTTAAAATTTTTCCCTATATAAATTTAAATAAACTTAAAACATTTCTAGTGAATAGTAATATAGTCACTTGAAATACATCTATTCAGCTTGAGAATCATTGTCTGATGGGATAAATTCCACGATCCTAGACATAGTGAAGATAGCTTTTAATATTTGATTTTTGTGTACGGCCCCTAACAAATCAAAGGAAGGAGGTTATGATGCCTTCTTCTGACTCACATCTCCTGTGTATGTGCACTTGCTCACACAGGCACACCAATTCTCCTTATCTTACCTTTCCTCATGCTTGCCCACTCTTTGTGATCAAGTAACCTTTCATTCTTGTTTCAGGGATGACTTATTCTTACTTTGTGAAATTTTTAATCTCAAGAGTCATTCAGTGTCATTGCCCCTGATTATAAGTTTGATTAATCTTTTAAATTGTTTTTATTTATTAAGCAGAAGACCAGTAGGATAAATTGTGTACATTCTTGATTTTGATGTAAATCAATGCTATTAAAATTTAATTCTGTGAAATCTGAATGTTCTACCACTTCTGGTAACGTCTACCTAATACTTTTCTGACATTTGGATTAACTGAATTTCTGAGAAAATAATTCTTAACCAATTATTACTTATCTTCTCTTATTTTGTTGTTGGTTTGTTTGTTTGTTTTATTTGAGACAAGGTCTCACTCTGTCACCCATTCTTGAATGCAGTGGTACAATCACAGCTCATTGCAGCCTGGCCTCCAAGATTCAATTGATCCTCTCACCTCAGCCTCCAAGTAGCTGGGACTACAGGCACATACCACTACACCTGACTAATTTTTGCATCTTTTGTAGAGATGGGTTTTCGCCATATTTCCAAGGCTGGTTTTGAACTCCTGAGCTCAAGAAATCTACTTGTCTCAACCTCCCAAAGTGCTGGGATTACAGTTGTGAGCCACCAGGCCCAGCCTTATTTCCTCTTAATATCTATTTCTTGAGGAACACTTACATACTGTTTCGGTGGGTGTAAATTAGTTCAATCATTGGAAAAGACATTGTGGCAATTCCTCAAAGATCTAAAGACAGAAATACCATTTGAATCAGCAATCCCTTTACTGGGTATATAACCAAAGAAATATAAATTGTTTTATCATAAAGAAACATATACATTATGTTCACTGGAACATTATTCACAATAGCAAAGACATAGAATCAACCTAAATGCTCATCAGTTGAAGACTGGGTAAAGAATGTGGCACATATACACCATGGAATACTATAAAAAAGAATGATATCATGTCCTTTGCAAGAACATGGATGGAGCTGAAGGACATGATCCTTAGCAAACTAATGCAGGAACAGAAAAACAAATTTTCTATGTTCTCACTTCTAAGTGGGAGCCGAGTGATGAGAACACATGGACACATAGAGGGGAATAACATAGAATAGGGCCATTTTTGCAGTATGCAAATGTAGACACGTACTGTGTGGGGAAGAAGCTAACACAGAAGACCTGAAGTGGTTACTTTCAAAAGTTCCCGTTGTGGGGTTGGCCCTTGGATAGCAGTCTGGAACCTGGCTGTTTTTCCCAAGCTGGACTGCTGAACACCTTCTTCCTGAAGTCTGAAATTCCAATAGTTGTGGCTGGTTTTTGCTTCTATATGACTGACCCCTAATAAAAACCTTGGACTCAGACACACCCAGGCTTTTCTGGGTGGAAATATGGCACATGTGTTATTGTACAGTGATGCTGAAGAAAGAACCTTATGATGTGTGACATCTTCATTTGTGTAATGGGAAAGGGGGTTGACAAGAATAGAGGAAGTCTATGACTACATTCTTTTTTTTTTTCTTTTTTTATTTTATTATTTATTTATTTGTTTATTTATTTACTTATTTTTTGAGATGGAGTTTCACTCTTATTGCCCAAGAGTGTAATGGTGTGATCTCAGCCCACTGCAACCTCCATCTCCTAGGTTCAAGCAATTCTCCTGCCTCAGCCTCCAGAGTAGCTGGGACTACAGCTGCACGCCACCAACCTGGCTAATTTTTTGTATTTTTAGTAGAAATGGGGTTTCACCATGTTGGCCAGGCTGGTCTCGAACTCCTGACCTCAGATGATCTGCCTGCCTCAGCAAAAATTCAGCCCTCACATCTTTTTGATTAATTTATTAATTTTGACATTAATAAATTATAGCTGTGAGCACAATTCTTTGAGTACTGAGGGTCCTCCAGCAATTCACTGAACTCGTGAATGTTCTTAGGACCTCTAAAACACATACACACACACACCCACACACACACACCCACACTCACACACATACCCCACAGTCAATTTTTATCCTGATTACTTGCAAACAAGAAGATAGTTCCTAGTCTGTTCTTTCTTATTTTATTTTCCTCCATTTCATTCTATTTTCTTCTATAACATTCTATTGTAATTAATTCCCTTTTAGTTAAGTCCACATTTAAACTAAAGGCACATTTGTATCCCACTATGCAATTTAATGATGGACTTAATGTGACTGTATTCCAATTAGCCTACCAAGAAGTCATCCTAATTTTTCTACCTGATATTGGTCACATCATCTGCAGAAAAGCACACAGAATCTTTCCCTTTTATGAATTTTTGTGCTAATCAGTGTCAAAAAAGACATGGTGTTAATGTATTATTCATTTCTATACAATGGATTACTCCAAAGCTTATTGGCTTAAACAACAAATAGTTATTATTTCATAGTTTCTAAGAGCACCTTTGGCTCAGGATCTCTCACTGGGCTGCAATCAAGATAGTAGCTCTCGCTACAAACATTTTAAGGTTCAACTGGGAAGTTGGCTTTCACATTCACACACGTGGCTGTCAGCAGATCCTTGCTGGCTGGTTTCCAGAGTCATCAGTCTCTGTCGTAGGCCAGTTCGAAACATGGCAGCTGGCTTCCCTCAGTGGGGAAGAAAGCAAAAGAAGGCAAGCAAGAGAGAAACCAGACTTTTGTTGTCATCTAATCTTAGAGATGACATACCAACACTTTTGCTGTATTTTGTGTTTTAGAAATGAGTCAGTAAGTTCAGCCACACTCAAGGGATGAGTGTCACACAAGAGCATGAATAATAGGAAGCAAAGTATTTAATGGCCAACTCAGTGTGTGCCTCTCACAACTAGGAAGAAATGAAACAAATATGATGAAGCTAAAACAACTATAAAATGTTGACAGGACATGGTCATTTCTCTCCTGTATTTTATTTTATTTTGATAAATATTATGTGAGTCTCACGTGCAGTAGTCTTTATTTAAAAGACTGACTGGAGACTGATTGTACTGGTTGTTTATTCTTAAAAGCAGGTGTTAGCTTCTAAGGTTATTTTAATGTACCATAAATTTATCCTTTATTTTATGCTATATTACTTAACTTTTGTAACACAAAGGCACATTTATGTGCACCTTTATTTGCTACAACTTTATTTGTGTGCTTGGACGAGGGTAAGGGTAAGGAGTAAGGAGATAAAGAGGAAGGAAAAGAGGTGAAATCAAAGAAAAAAAGAAATTATCATTATTATAATTAAAATGCATTGAATATTCATTATATGTCATTCCAAGAATATTTATATATAATATAAAAATTGATCATAATATATAAATATATACAATATTCCAAGTACTCTTGATATAGATTGTCATATATAATACATGAGATATATTAATAAATATAATATGTAAATATGTAATATAATGTTCATGTGTAAACTTATATGACATAAAATATGATATATATTTAATTATGAAAATATAATTATATATTGTCTTATATATGTATAGTTCTGTATTTATATAAAATATAAGTTATAATGTATATATTTTTTCTTTGAAGAAGGTAATATTATTTCCATGCTGAAATAAGGAACCTGAAGATGGATGTGGTGAAGTTCACTCTATCAGAACTAGAATTTTCACCCAAAGAGTCTAGTTGCTGTGTCCACATTTTTCACTTCATGATATCTTCCTATATGGATGTGAACACAGACTCATGCATATACCATATTTAAAACTCAAATAATGCATATTTCAAAAAAACTTCCAATTAGAAACTATATCTTAAGTGTGTATGTCAGGAAATCAATAAGTGTTAGTCAAATGAATAAAGGAATATCATAGTTTATTTTGAGTTTTCTTGAAATTGGCCTCAAATAAAAATATAGGTTACAAATTAGATACTTGCTTTCCATATGTGAGAAAGAAAATAAAAGGAAAAAAGAGAAGAAAGGAACAAATGATAAAAGAGGAAAAAATGCAATTTTAGAGAATTTGATTTTAACTTGATATTGTAATTAAGGTGTCAAGATGGATTTTTACACCAATAGTATGTCACATATGATAAGCAGTTAAACCACAGCCCAACGAAACGTTTGAAGTTCAGAATTAAAGTGATATAATAAAGAACAAATAAATTGTAATATAGAATATGATATAATTGCACATACCCACAGAAAACAAGATTTGTAAAAACAAATTAATCATGTTCAGAGTTTAAAAATGTAGCAATAATATACAATAAAACTTATTATAAGCATATAAATATTAATGTGAATATTTCCATTTAGTTAAAAGAGATAAATTTATAGTTATTTCACTAAAGTCTGCAGGGTTCTGGAAGAAAGGAACCTATTGAACTTAATATATTTCTCATAAAAGTGTCTCAGAAGTATTAATTTCATGCTTGACACAAGTTTTCATAGGCTTTGTGATTTTATATCTCTGATTTACAACAGGCTAGTTTTCCTGGTTGATAAATTCTCAAATTACCAAAATTTTAAAACTAAAAGGAGATTTCTTTTTTAAATATAACAAGGAAGTTTGGTTGGTTCAGTATGAAATATGAACTTTGAAGTGAGTTCATTTTACCAATGATGATATCCTTATAAATAGTTATATATTTATTTGTTAAGAATAAAATATAAATTAAATATAAAACAGTTTTCTCAATTTACTTTTTCTGTCTTTTTAGTGGCTTTATTTAAAGTACAGTAAAATCTCAGACACAAAATGATCAAGAATTTAGGAATAAAGGGATAAAAATGATATAAAATAAATATTTTAGAAGAATAGGAGTTTCTAAACTTTTAATAAACAGCTAACACACAGAATCAGCCTGCTTTTAAGTCAAATGATGATGTGATTCATGAGAAAAGTACATCTTCCAAAACAACTAATATTACAAATAATGCTAAAACTGTTGTAAAGTGATTGGTCAGTTTATTGCAAAGAATGAACAAAACATGTTTTGTTGGACAGGTGACATCTAAAAGAGAATAGATGTTCATTTAAAAAGAAATCACAGAGGGAAAAATGCCAAGTTAAGATGGCTTAGTGATAGCAATTATCAAAACTAATAATAGCATCAATGAGAGTTAAGGTAAATTAACTTTTCTTAACATTTGAGAAGAAAGCTAGAGCAAATCAACAGTTCTCACAATTCTCAAAGGGTCTTGTATTTTCCAGACTATAAATAGATGAGTCCAAAGCCTTACACTTCTAAAAAATTCAGTCCTTACAAGTTAGAAGGATACCTAGCAAAATGATCAATGTAACTTTCATCTTATCCGTTGGCTTCATATAATCCCTTGGAGATATGTGGAATAAAAATGAATCCCTCTTCTGTTTGGAAATCTTTCAAAAATTTGAAGAAATCTATATTGAGAAAATATTGCAGATATATTGTTATTTATCTATACTATATATATACTTTTTCATAATATTAGCCAGATGTTTGTGGTAGGGAAGTTTGCAAGACCAAACAAAATTTACCCTAACATATTTTTTCTTGTGTTTTGTGAACACCTAAATTGATGGAGCCGTTATATAAATATCAGAGACCACATCCCACTGCTTGGTGGCAAGGATTATTGGGATTGAGCAAGAAGGGAGTCATAGACTCACAGCATCCTAGTTGGCACAGACCAGTCATTTATCTTAGGAATCAAACAACTTTCTACGAAAAGACACCTATGCCAACCACAATGGACTAAATATAAGATTTTCAGTCTTCAATAGGTACCAAGTAAGCATTCCAAATTCTTATATGACCCTGTGAAGGAGGGAGTCCCAATTATGCCCAAGATTATACAGGCTGATGGCTGTATGTCTGAATTAATTTTAGTCAAAGAACATAAAGAACACAAAGAACATAACAAAGAGAGTAGCCTCTTTGCACACTTAATTTGGAAACAATATATGTCAATTACATAGCAGTTAAATTCTCCTTAAGTTTTGTTTTCTCAAACCTCTAAGTCTAAACTTCATTTGATTCTTCTTGCCCCACTAGTCTTAAAAGCAGGAAGGAAGAGTTTAAGAGCAGAAATCTAGTTCCAGAAGAAAAATAGATTGTAAGCCTGCCACCAATTAAAGGATTCTTCACCCAAGTCTAAGTTTTCACAAGTATAAAACAAAAGAGTAATGATATAAGGCACAATTTGGAGTGCAATCATGAAGTACCTATCAATAAAGAACAGAATACAAGGCAAATAACACTGCTGCCTGATAATTCAATCTATAATGCTTTAAAAAAGAAATATGCAATTCCTTTTAATGTAGAAAGACATTGCTTAGGCTGATGAGACTATACGGAACATAGTTTGTCAATTCTGGGACTCTTCATTTTGTTCCATAGTAACTGTATTCTCACGCTGCTATAAAGACCTACCTAAGATTGGGTAATTTATAAAGAAAAAGGATTTAATTGAATCACAGTTCTAAATGGCTGGGGAAGCCTCAGGAAACTTACAATCATTGCAAAGGTGAAGGGGAAGCAAGGCATGTCTTACATGACACCAGGTGAGAAAGTGAAGAAAGCCAGACACTCAAAACCCATCAAATCTCTTGAGAACTTACTCACTCTCACAAGAACAGCAAGGGGGAAATCTGCCTCCATGATCCAGTTACCTCCCACAAGGCCCCTCGCTTGACATGTGGGGATTACAATTCAGGGTGAGATTTGGGTTGGCACACAGAGTCAAACCGTATCAGTAACATTTCTAAAATTAAGATGCATCTTCTCTAATTAGTGAAGTGTCAGAGTTAATTGGAGACATTTCTTATTTTCATCACATAAACAATGGTAATGTCCTTATAAGCACTTTTTTGCAGAAAGGATATCATGAACTAGGGCTTCCGGTTTTTTTTTTTTTTTTTTTTTTTTTTTTTGAGGTGGTGTTTTCACTCTTGTCACCTGGGCTGGAGTGCAGTCGCACAATCTCGGCTCACTGCAACTTCTGCCTCCTGGGTTCAGGCAATTCTCCTGCCTCAGCTGCCCAAGCAGCTGGGATTAGAGGTGCCTGCCATCATGCCACGCTAATTTTTGTATTTTTAGTAGAGACAGGGCTTTACTATGTTGGCTATGCTGGTCTCAAACTCCTGACCTCAGGCGATCTGCCTCCCTCAGCCTCCCAAAGTGCTGGGACTACAGGCATGAGCTACCACGCCCAGCCTGAGCTCCCTTTTGATTACAGTTTGGCTTATTGCATATTACTTTGACAGTGGTAAGATAGATTAGCAGAAAACAGAAATGTCTAGCTTCTCGTCAGTTTTAGTTTTTGTTGTAGTTTGTTTTCCACCTCACTATTATTAAGACGTGTCATGCCTTCCTACTTCTTGGTATACACGTATATGGTGGTCATAACTATGTTATAGTTTTCAAGTTACAACTTGAAATCCGGCTTTACAAAGCCACATAAAATCTGGATAAAAATTGGGTAAAGTCTGGCTTTGTAAACTTGGTGAATTTGAGTCGGTTCTGAGGAATGTGTTCATTTTTGTTGGGCTGATCAAATACAATCTCTGACCAAGTGGATGGTCAGGAAACAGAAGTTGGGTCATCAGTGTAATTTTACCAGCGCAGGCTCTGGTACAATCACACTGGACATCTCTCCTGGTGTCACTCATAGATACTTCATCATCATCACCATCACCTATGAGATTTTATTTATTTAAATAAAGGAAATAATGTACATAAAGCAGTTATAAAGTGTTAAGTACCTCCTAGGTCCTCAAGCACAGTGATTTCCACTTTCTGGATTGTCGTTCTCTAAATTTATTCTTATTTGATCATGCACCCCAAGGTATGGTACCCAGAAATGACGAGACATTTAGGTGTCTGGCAATCACTTATGTAGTTAGTGTATTTCCATTCATGAAATATACGATCCCATTAGTTTGGTTGGAGCTACATTACACTATTGATTCATATTGATTTCACTGCCAGGTAAAACCTGCAATCTCTCCAACACACACTATTCCTAAGTGATCCTATCCTTCGTAGAGTTGGCTTTTTAGATTTGGGGTCAAAACCTTACATTTATCAGTTTTAAAAGCTTCTTATTAGTTTTTGGCCCTTCACTCTTTGTTGTCCAAATATTATAGATTATTTTTCTGCTATACAAAGTATATACTGTGCCTTCCTGTTTTTTGGCATAACATATCTGGTGATTATAACTACTTTATAGTTTTCAAGTTACAACTTTAACTGATCATAACTACAGAGCATATACATGAATTTATTTTCTAAAGGAATGTGCTAGAACCCTCTTAGGCTGACACCATTGTATATTGTTTCTTATATGGTTATGAATCCATACATTTTATCATAAACTTCTACAATTATATGTCTTAGTCACCAGGAGCTTATGAATAATGCTTTCATGAAAAGCAACCTACTACATTCATTTGACGTATTTGTCTAACATTCTTATTTAACAAGAGGATAAGCTGCTGTGATATAGTCTTAAAAATGTTTGCATAAGTCTCAGGAACATCACAAAGCCTGATCTCATCATGTGCTCACACTCTTTAACTGTTTTTTTTTTTTTTTGGTACATTTTCAATCCCATTTATGGAACCACCATCAGAAAAAATGTGTAAAAATTACAGAAATTCCTCCTCCATTCACGGGCAGTGCATCCTGGCAATATGTCTTCTTCACAGTTTGTTATGCTTCTTAACTACTCCTTTCTTATTACTATTATTTTATTGATATTAGCAATCTGCATGTCTTATAAGAATCATCACAAGTTTTCTAGCTAATCTTCATACCTCCTATGTTGCATCATATAAATACTAGCTCTACAGTGTCACTGGAAGGAATATACTGAAACACTCAATCTCACTTTCCCTAGTTGCCTTCTACCTCTCAAACTCCCCATATCTGGCTTGCCATGATCACCAATATTCCAAAATGACAATGGTACTGAAAAGCTCATATGTCCCAGAAATAACCACATGGTTTATGCATTCATGTTTTCCATTTGCCATTCCTTCCACCTGGAAGGCATGCTTCTCCTAATCAGACTTCAGCTCATTCAGAATCAACTGGACAAACAGACAAGGAGGTGGATGACCAGTTTTGTTAGCACTGAAGAAGTATTTGAGTACCAGAAAAGAGTCCATTGGATTTTGAATGCTCACCATACTCAAAGCTCCATCAGAACAAAATGGCCAACATAATTCTGCACACAGGTTAATGTGCTTTGTGTCATGTGACCTGCCAACTCTGACTACAACTTAACTGGAGCGGAGTCTGGGTCCAGAGTCAAACAAGTCATCTGTACGATGATCTCCTTACCTACGACATGAGAAAGCTGTTCAATAATGAGACCAGCAGGTCCAGTCAGATTATCTGTTTTATTTTATTTTATTTTATTTTAAATGCAATATTCACAGAAACGAACCAAGATTTAGAGAGAATAGAAAAAAAATAGATACAGAAAAACAGAGACAAAGGAGTACTAGACTGATTAATGCCCCACCCTCTCCAATATACAAATGCAGAGGTGTCCATGTCCTAATCCCTGAAACCTGTGAATATATTATCTTACATGGCGAAAGGGATATTGCAGATGTGATTAAATTAAGGTACTAGCAGTGGAGAGATCATCCTGGATTATCCTAGTGGACTCCAAGGAATCATGAGCGTTCTAATAAAAGAAGACAACAGAGTCAAAGTAAGAGAGGAGCTATGAGCATGGAAGCAGAGATGGAGATGATGTTTTGATGTTTCCCATATAAACATCAAAGTGTTAAGTTAGAGCCTTCTGTGCTTAGTTAGTTTCATTTAATACAATGTCCTCTAGGTTTGTCCATGGTGTAAAAAATCACAGGAGTTTGTTTTTTATGGCTAAATACTATTCCATTGTGTATATGAACCACATTTTCAAAAATCTGTTCACTTATTGATGGACAAAGGTTGATTCCACATCTTGGCTATCGTGAAAGGTATTGCAATAAATATAGGAGTGCTGGTCTCTCTTTCGAATACTGATTTCATTTTCTTTGGATGTATACCCCAATATGAGATTACTGGATCATATGGTAGTTCTATTTTTAATTTTTTGAGGAACTTCCATTCTCTTGTCCATAATGGCTTTACTAATTTACAGTCTTACCAACAGTTCATGAATTTTGTTTCTTCATGTCCTTGACAGCATTTATCTCGTCTTTTTGATAATATCCATTCTAATTGGAGTAAGATGGTATTTCATTGTAGTTTTGATTTGCATTTCCTTTCTTATTAGGATGCTGAACATTTTTTTTCATATTCCTGTTTGACGTTTGTATGTCTTCTGTTGAAAAATGTCTGTTCAGATTTTTTATCTTAAATCCTTTGTTCTTTTTCATGATTTAATCTCACATAAAATAGTTAGAAATTATATCCTGGGAGAAAAAGCAAATTTCATGAAATAATACCATGATTTAAAACTGACTCTGTGTCTAATCTCACACATTGCAAAGAGTTAATAATGGGTGGTCTTATGCATGTCAAAAATAGAAAGCAGGGGAAGCCTAATGAAGAAGCAGGAGACTGTTTGCTGTAGACTGAATGTTTGTGTCACGCTCAAATTCCTATGTTGAAATTCTAACCCTTTAGTATTCAGAGGGGGGCCTTTGGGAGGTAAATGGATTATGAGGGTGGAGCCCCCATGAATGGGATCAGTGCCTTTATTTAAAAAAAAAAAAAAAAAAAAAAAAGGTCCAGAGAGCTCTCTTGCACTTGCTACCATGCGAAGACACAGTGAGAAGACAACCATCTATGAACCAGGGAACAGGCCCTCATCAGACACCAAAGCTGACAGCACCTTGGACTTCTCAGCCTTCAGAACGGTGAGAAATAACTTACTCTTGTTGGTAAGCTACCTAGTCTATGGCATTCTGTTATAGCTGCCTGAGCAGACTAAGAAACAATTCGGTGGTATCCTGGTGGCAATAGGTACTTTTCTTCGGGCAAGAAGCCCTTATTCTATACCAAGTGGCTTCTGAATCTAATAACTAATAATTGCATAAGTGAAATTAAGGACTTAGATATATTATAAATAAAATAAACTCCTAGAATCAGAACAAGAACAAGAGTAAGAAACAATAGATATTTGTAAGTAACCAGTAAAAGAAATTGAGAATTACCAAATTACCATCTATGTAGAAATAAAAGATTCTCAGCAATATGTATAATCAGAAAAGTTCCCTTTGCCTTAAATATTAGAGAAATTTACTATTTTACCTCGTTTAAATGGTAAATCTCAAGATTTTTTATTTGAATACAATTTCTAATAAGAAACGATCTGGCTTAAGATTTGGAATTCCTTACTATTTGCGTGACTTTTAGAAAATGTGGGTTTATATTCTCTCCTGTATAAAATACCAATAACAATAGCCCTGACTCATAGTGTTGCTTTTGAGGAATAAATAACCTAATGCATTTTGGTACAGTAACATAGTTATTGTTATTTCAGTGTTATTTCTTATTGAACAGTGAACATTTTCTCACCAGCTTTGTTTTGTCAGGAAGACTTAGGCAAACCAATGACAAAAGAAAGGAAATTTTTTTGCCCTCCTACTCTCCCCTATTTTGGCTCTAACTTAACACTTATATATTATTCTTATCCCCTCCCTCAAATAAATCCCACAGGTTGTCCTCAGTCTCACTTTATAATGTACTATCTAGTTCTGACTTCTTCAGGAAATTCAAACTTCTCACTCTACCATTTTGATATCAATTTGTCTATCCTGACTTCCCATTTCCTCTGAGGTTTATGACCTGATAATCAGTTTGAAAAAATGTCATTGGTAAATATAGGCTACTTAACAAAAAGTACAATAGTTTAAATACATGAACTTACTGGACTGCTTAAAATTCAAATTTATACAGACACATATTATCAGAGATATATTATACACAGTCACACTTATTTTTATCATACGAGTTTCCAAATCATAATCGTGATAAAATATCTGATACTAGCCTTAACCTGACAAAATGAACTCAAAAGCATTCATATATAATCCAATGAAAGATATATTTAGAAGTTAATTTTACAAGGTTATGCGTTGGTAGTTTTATATATTACATATGAATATTCTTACTTAATAATGGAAACCCTTTATCAAGTTAATTATAAGTGTAGTGTGTTTTCTAAATATTTTGTTTATTTTTTAGTGAAAAATGTCATAATGATTAAAACAAACTGTCTCCACTGGGTAAGGTGGCTCATGTCTGTAATCCCAGCACTTTTAGAGGCAGAGGTAGGCAGATCGCTTTGAGCCGAGGAGTTTGAGATTAGTCTGGACAACATGACAAGAAACCCCATCTATACTAAAAATACGAAAACTAGCTGGGTGTGGCAGTGCACACCTGTGGTTTCAGGTACTTGGGAGGCTGAAGTGGGAGGATGGCTTGAGCCTGGGAGAAAGAGGTTGAAATGAGTGGAGATCATGCTATTGCACACCAGGCTGGATGACAGAGCCAAATCCAGTCTCAAACAAACAAACAAACAAATGAAACCACAAAACAGAAACTGCCTCCATATGTGGAATCATTGAATCAGTACCTTCAGCATTTTTTTTCTCTCTGTGTAGAAAATAAATGTCTCAGAAGAACAGTATTTAGCCTTTGCTGAAGAATTTAGGATACATTTATAATATAAAGAGTATATATAAAGGGAACAGAATTATAGGAACATTAAAAATCATACAGTAATGAAATATGTTCTTTCTTAAACTGAATAGGTTATTTCATAGGTTGGTGATATAAATGAATTCTACATGATTTGCAATTTCTATCTTCATAATATATAGCCCTTTTCAATATTTTATTTAAAAACATGTTTTTATTAACTTGTTAGAGTTAATGGATTGGAAACTAATACACCAAAGTGAGCAGAGAAGAATAACTCTTAATTTTCAGCCAGTGATGATATTTCAGTGAGAGAACTTTTATATGTGACACTTTTTAAAAATACTTGTGCTCTCTAATTGACTTACTGGAATTTGAAGTAACCGTTTTATTGAAATCTCCAAAAGGTAATTATATGTATTTATCATAAAGTACTCAGTACTCCCCACATTCATTTAATGAATACTTATTGAACACTTTGAACACTTATGTTAAGAAATAGACATGTATACATATATATGCACACATTTTGAAATACAATATATTGATATTTACAACATACAAAACAACACACAAACACGTACACATATTAATAAGCACAATTTTTGCTCTTAAAGTTTTACAACTGGAAACTTAATAAAAATTATACAAACTAGGAGATTGCCTCATAATAAATAAATATTTTTGTGTTAGAAAATCTGAATGTAAATGGAGTTTTCAGAACTAAAAATATTTGAATGGATTTTATTTTCAGATACAGCACATACAGGGGCATTACGTGATGAGTGCTGGGAAAAGATCTAGGGAAAATGTTTTGGTAGTCACTGAGGAGGTAGTAGTTAATGCAATTGAGAGTATTCAAGGAATAAACATTGCCAGACAAGTTATAGACATGCTTTGTACATTGACATAAATACTATTATAAATGCAATTTCAATTTTGACTCATATATATTCCTGTTGTCACTAGTGTGGGGATATTACAGCAGCATCAGGAACAACAGCCATAAAATAATCTTGCTCAAACTAACTGGTTTCTTGGCTACGGGATGTTTTTTCTTACTGTTTATAACTGGAATCAGTTGAAGTTAGATTTCTCCTGTTTTTGATCTCCATAGATAATGCTTTTATAATATACATTTTTTAGGGCAGTTTTAGGTTCGCAGCAAAATTGAGAAGAATAGAGAGTTCTTACATACCCTTTACCTACTACTCCCACACATGTACAGTCTCCTCCATTATCAATATCCCCAAAAACAGTGGTACATTTGTTATAATTGATGAACTGCATTGACACAATCAAAGTTTATGGTTTACATTAGGGTTCACTCTTGGTGTTTTACATTCTATGAGTTTTGATAAATATTTAACATGTGTCTACAATCATAGTATCATACAAGCCATTTTCACTGCCCTAAAAATCCTCTGTATACCACCTTTTCATACCTCTCCCCTAATTGCTGGCAACCACTGAAATTTTTATTGTCTTGGAAATTTTGCTTTTTCCAGAATGTCATGTTTTCTAAGCCATACAATGTGTCAATATTTTAGATTGTCTTATTTTATGTAGCACTTTACATTTAGGGTTCCTCTTTGTCTTTTCATGGCTTGATAGATTATATTTTTTAGCATTGAATAATATTCCATTGTCTGGTTGTACTATAGTTTGTTTATCCATTTATCCACTGAAGGATGTCCTGGTTGCTTCTAAGCATTGGTAATTAGGAATAGAGCTGCCATAAAAAGCCATGTGCTGCTTGTTGTGTGGATATAAGTTTTCAACTCCTTTGGGTAAATACCAATAATTATGATTGGATCATATGGCAAGAGTAAGTTTAGTTTTTTAAGGAACTACTGCATTGTCTTCCAAAGTGGCTATACCATTTTACATTACCTCCAGCAATGAAGATTAGTTCCTGTGTCTTCATACATTAGCCAGCATTGGGTGGTGCCAGTGTTCCAGATTTTGGTCCTCTAGCAGGTGTGCAGTGGTTCCATAGACTTTTAGTTGAAAAGAATTCAGTACATCAGGAAATTAGGCTCTTGGGTAGCTCTTTAAGCCAAAGGTGTTACTAGCAATGCAGCCTTCATCAACTAAGCAAAATGCCAGTGTTGGGAAGCCTTGAAAGAGATTTTTTATGAGCTATTAAGGGCATCAACTTTTAAAAAGAGTTTTTTTGCCTTTTTAAGTCAGTGAATGTTTTACCATCTTAGATTGATTTTCAATTATCTTTGGTTTCCTCCAGCTGATGAATTTGTCTTTTAACATCCTACAATGTTGTTGATACAATGCTTCTATTTTTAATCTTAACAAACTTAACATTTCACTTTCTAATTAAAGTTTATATTTATAACCACCTTCCTCCTGTTTATTATATATATTTATTTTATCTATTCACTTTGTCTAATAGGGAGAACACATAAGATTTCAAATGTTTTATCTGTCTTCAAAAAGATGGGTGTTTCAAACACTAATGGCAGCTTTGTTTCTGTCCTCTATTTTTATTTTTCTCTGGTATCAGTACAGTGTTTAAATGTGCGTTTATTTTAATTCAGCTTGCTTGGGTCATTTTAAAATCAACTTCTAAAAAATTATTATTCATTTACTGTATCCTTACTTCCTCCTTCTCGTTTTCTTTACATTTTTATTCTGAGGTTTCTATTAAATGCATGTGGACCATCTAATACCATCCTTAATATCCCTTATACTTTTCACATGTCACTCTTACTAAATTGCATTACATGTGATTACCTAGAATTGTTTCTCCCAATTTACTGATGCTCTCTTCATCTATGTCTAATTTTGCTGGTCAAATAGAATATTAAATTCTAATTCCTAAGAATTAGTCATTGTTTCAAATTGCTTTATAGTAATAAATAATTAGACTTCCATTTGTTGGGTCAAGGACCCTCAGTCACCATAGGATATTGTCTCCTATCCTCATTTGCTTGTCATTTTAAATTGAAAGGCAGTATTTAGACAGATGTATTCTGCAGAAATTCCTAGTTGCCAGGTCGAGGCTTATATTTTCAAAGTGTCTTTTTAAATGCTTATAATACGCATGCCAGGAATACCATCGGTTCTGGATTAATTTTTTGTTAATTTCACCCAAGTGGCTAACAGACCAGGTAAGTAGTGTAAATGATAACCCCAAACACACAATAGGCACAAAGCCATAGTTTTTAAATCCTTAAGATAAACATTTTATTTTTTCTCTAAGCAATCTATGGAGAGCCAAGTTTGGAAATATGTTATATACACATTGAAAAAATTTATTTCTATTTCATATTTTTGTTTAATATAGAAGACGATTCAAAGATACACCTTCATATTCAGCTTGAAATTCATCATAAAGAACCGAAGTCTTGCACTTAAGTGGGCATTAAAGTCCGCTTAACCAAGCCTCTAGGTTGCATAGATGAATATTTCCTCTCAGATCCTCACTAAAGGAAGCCCAACATCAACTTTCCCACTTACTCTCTTGCGTGGCTTTTATCAATGGGAATGTATTTGCTCTCTCTCAAAATCTTTTCTGAACTCAAACAGTATTTTGTGTAAAATGACTGCGTTTATAAAAGTTTACAATAGGCATTATTTTCACATTAGTCTTCCACATTTCCAAAAATAGAAGTTGTAATTTAATCAAGAAACATTTTTGCAAATTTTACTTTTGTCAACTGTGCTGGAAAGGCCTACTACTATAATAAAAATATGCGTCATGAATTCAGTGAAATTTCTAAAAAAGGGGATAAGCAAGGAATCTCTTCTCTTTTTATTACTGAAATTACCCCAGAGTAGAGGGGCTGAAACTACAAGGATTACTGACAGATATAAAAATCATTTCAAAAGAAACCACAATACCATTCTCCTACTCTCAATTCCTACAATACACAAGTCATTAAAAGTCAGACTCCAAGTTTTTGGTCCCTAACTGCTGTGAGCTTTTAAGCCTCCTCCCTCCCATATTTTGCTTCTTCCCAACATCTGGTCAAACGGATAAGAAAACTATGATGTTCTCTCATTTAGCATCAGCTGGAAGTTCAAATAACACAAAAAATATAGTTCACCTTGGCCACACTTTTTCACATCTATAGAAAATTTATTCTCCTTTCCCTGCTCTCTCAAATCATTTTGGAAGTGCTTGGAAGCCTTCCTGCTCTCCCCAGAAAGCCTTATTATGTAAGTGGCAAGCCTTTTCAAATCACTTCCGTGTGCTGTGTGTGGTATCATGACATCAAAATCCAATCTAGGCTAGAAGTCTATGCAGTTTCTGTGGGGTAGCCGCAAAACAGCAGAATAGTTTTTTTGGTAAAACACAGTTTATAAGATGTAAACTTGCAATGATTTTGGAGTATTATTTAAGTTACTATGAGCCTATGTTTTTACAAAAAAAATCAAGAGCTACTGTTTAAAATATATTTAAATAAAAAATGAAAGATCTGCTTGCATATTTTGCACAATAAAGAAACTTATTAAAGAATAGAAATAGTAAAAAGTATTTTGTTATAGTTTTGAAGTTTACATGACATTTCAACTTTTTTTTTACATAACAAAGATTTTTTTTTGTCTATAGTATTTGGCGGCCACTAAATGGGAAGCAGAATAATGATAGTGAAGACCAGGGAATATAATATGATTTTCTCTACCTTTGAATTTGGATATATACACTGTTCCTATGTTTAATATCATTTCTCTACACTTGTATTAATAATGTTCCAAAGTTTTTATTTGCCCTCAAACCTATTTCTTTTTTTTTGAGGAAAGGACAAACAAAGCTGTTTGTTCTGACTGTGAGAGAGAGAAGGATGGGGGGAGATTTTAAGGAATTGGCTTATGTGAATGTGGGAGCTGCTAAATCCAAAATCTGTAGGGCAGTCAACAAGCCGGAAACCAAGAAAGGAAGTGATGCTGCAGTCATGAGTCTGAAATTCAATGACTCGAACAGGCTGAAACCTCTGGCAGCATTTGATGCCTCAGCCTTGAGGTAGATCACCTTCTCTGGGAAACTCGTTTTTGCTCTTAAAGCCTTTAAATGATTGGATGAGGGCTACGCACATTATCGATGGTAATCTTCTTTACTTAAAGTCAACTGATTGTATATCGTAATACCAGATCAACAAAATACCTTTGCAGCAACACATGATTAATTATTGATTATACAATGAGTTCCATTACTAGTACAACCTAGACAAGTTGACACATAAACCATCACAGATAGACTAAGATTAGGTACTACATAATTATGAAATTGTACATACACTATTTTAAGAGCCATTGAGTTTTAACTTCTTGAGTAAAGTAACTGTGGCTTTTATCTTTTCCCTTTGTTTTTAAAATCATACTGAACTTTAAAGGTCACCTAGAAACTGTTAAATATATCAAGCATGGGCAAGAATATGAAGCAGAAGGGATGCTATACTCTGCTGGTGGGAATGTAAAATGCTATAATGATTTTGGAAAAAATTTAATATTATCTGACACATTTGAAAACGTGCAAATCCGTGATGTAACAATTTTCATTTCTAGAGAATCCTTGCATATATATACTGTTTTATATCATTATCTTGGGAGACAAAAGGAAATAGAGCAAATATAAATGAAAATAAAATAGATATATGATAAAATACATATATACTTACATAATAAAATACTATGCAATATGAAGTTGAATGTTCTATGGTTTCCTGCATTGATGTGGCTGAACTCCGCCATCAGATTATTTGCAGAATGAACCCATTTAAACAAAAATTTCCACAAAATTACACATAACTTAAGAGTGAAATAAATACCTAAAGGAATTTAAAAAATAAGAATAATAATTACATCTAAAAGAGAGGATTATAATTCAATTGAGAAATAGTATATAAAAAGTGTAAACGGTATTGATTTTCTACCTTAAACCTGAGTTTGAGTATATGTTTGCTTAATTTGTGATCCTTATTATGTATATTACATATTATTGCTATATCCTTTTGGGTACAGTTAATATATTTCATAATAGTAATCATCAGACATTTAGCATTTAAGTTTATTTTACAAACCTTTTTCTTTCTTTTTATTATTATTATTTAATTTCTGGGGTACATGTGCAGAATGTACAGGTTTGTTACATAGGTATACATGTGCCATGGTGGTTTGCTGCAACCATCAACCTGTTATCTACATTAGGTATTTATCCTAATGCTCTCCCTCCCCTAGTCCCCCGCTCCTCGACAGGCCCCAGTGTGTGATGTTCCCCTCCCTATGTCCATGTGTTCTCATTGTTCAACTCCCACTTTTAAGTGAGAACATGTGGTGTTTGGTTTGCTGTTCTTGGGTTAGTCTGCTGAGAATGATGGTTTCCAGTTTCATCCATTCCCTGCAAAGGGCATGAACTAATCCTTTTTTATGGCTGCATAGTATTCCATGATGTATATGTGCCACATTTTCTTTTTCCAGTGTATCACTGATGAGCATTTGAGTTGGTTCCAAGTCTTTGCTATTGTGAATAATGCCACAGTAAACATACGTGCTCATGTGTCTTTATAGTAGAATGATTTATAATCCTTTGGGTATATACCCAGTAATGGGATTGTTGGGTCGAATGGTATTTCTGGTTCTAGATCTTTGAGGAATCGCCACACTGTCTTCCACAATGGTTGAACTAATTTACACTCCCATCAACAGTGTAAAAGCGTTCCTATTTCTCCACATCCTCTCCAGCATCTGTTGTTTCCTGACTTTTTAATGATTGCCATTATAACTGGCGTAAGATGGTATCTCATTGTAGTTTTGATTGGCATTTGTCTAATGACCAATGATGATCAGCTTTTTTTTTCATATGTTTGTTGGCTGCATAAGTGTCTTCTTTTGAGAAGTGCCTGTTCATATCCTTTGCCCACTTTTTGATGGGGTTGTTTGTTTTATTCTTGTAAATTTGTTTAAGTTCTTTGTAGATTCTGGCTATTAGCCCTTTGTCAGATGGATAGATTGCAAAAATTTTCTTCCATTCTGTAGGCTGCCTAGTAACTCTGATGATAGTTTCTTTTGCTGTGCAGAAGCTCTTTAGTTTAATTAGATCCCATTTTTCAGTTTTGGCTTTTGTTGTCATTACTTTTGGTGTTTTAGTTATGAAGTCTTTGCTCATGCCTATGTCCTGAATGGTATTGCCTATGTTTTCTTGTGGGGTTTTTATGGTTTTAGGCTTTTTCAAGATATGTAAGATGCTAAAGTAGATTTTGACTGAAGAGGACTGAACAAAATTATATATAGCAATATAATTCTAATTAGGTTAGATATTTACACAATTGTGGCATGCATATGGAATAATATTATAGTCAATATGTTAGAATTTTCAGTGATTATCTTTCAGGGATACGATGATAGATGGCATTTATATTATTTTATTTTCTGAAATTTCAGTTTCTTTTGAATGCATCCTGGCACATTACTGTTTATATATTTTTAGACTATTAATCCATATATCATACCCAATTAAACAAATCTCATATATAAGAAATAATAACAGAGGGAGCTTCTTTCGTGAACTACATGTTTAAAGCATAATAGACTAAAAGATACTACTCCATGTGCTGTATACAGTCATGTGCTGCTTAACGACAGAGCTATATTCTGAGAAATGCATCATTAGGCAATTTCATCATGATAGAAACATCATAGAATTTACTTACATGAATTTACATGGTATAGCCCTCTGCCTACCTAGGCTATGTGTTACAGCCTATTGCTCCTAGGCTGCAAACCTGTACAGCATGTTACTGTACTGAATACTGCAGACAATACTGTAATACAATGGTAAGTACTTGTGTATGTAAACATACCTAAACATAGAAAAGGCACAGCAAAAAAAGATTAAATATTGCACACCTGTATAGAGCACTCACAGTGAATGGAGCTTGCAGTTCCTGAAGTTGCTCTGGGTATCAGGAATGAATGATAAGTAAATGTGAAGGCCTGGGACATTACTGTATACTATATAGACTTTATAAACACTGTACACTTATGGGACATTCAATTTGTAAATAGAGACAAAAAATTAAATGTATAAAAAATAAAGTAATTGCGCTATGACATCATTGGATGATAGGATTTTTCAGCTTCATGATAATCTTATGGGACCACTGTCCTATATGTGATCCTTGTTGACCAAAATATTGTTATGCCATGCATGATTGCATTTACATGAAACAATTTTCAAAGAACTTATTTACATAAAAGATTACATAGAGTTTTTTAGTGAGATCTATATTATCTGAGGAATCAATTTGAACATTATTAGAATTAATTACACTCATGCTATCTACTCTGTATTTTCCCTATTTAAATACTTAATACTTTAATGATCACAATTAGATCAATGAATGCAGAGGTAAACAATGCTTTAGAGATCAAACTGCTTTACAATCTAGCTCGTGACACGCTATAATAAACTCAAATCATGTTTGATGAATAAGAAAGGTGAATGATATCCTTACAGTCCTTTTTCAGAGCAGATTTTAAATGCTCACTTTGTTGAAGATGAAAAAATAAGTCAAATGAGAATTTAATGGACGTACTGTAAAACCAAGTGGCCTGTTTTAGTGTAGATTTTATTACATTTTATGGAACTAGGAGTAAAGACAACAGTCTGCAATTTAACTATTTGTTCTAAATATCATAAACTTGCATAGATTTTCTTTTTTCTTTTCTTGTCCTTTTTTTTTTTTTTTTTTTTTGAGGTGGAGTCTCACTCTGTTGCCAGGCTGGAGAGTAGTGGCGCGATCTAGGATCTCGGCTCACTGCAATCTCTGCCTCCCGGGTCCAAGATATTCTCCTGCCTCAGTCTGTAGCTGAGACTACAGGCGTTGCCCCATCACTACAAGCTTTTTTTTTTTTTTTTTTTTTTTTTTTTTTTTTTTTTTTTTTTTTTTTAGTAGAGGTGTGGTTTCACCATGTTGGCCTGGATAGTCTCAATCTCTTGACCTTGTGATCTGCCCGCCTTGGCCTGACAAAGTGCTGGGATTACAGGGGTGTGCCACCATACCCGGCCAACTTACATAGATTTTCTAACAGCCAAGTCTTCAGAAAATATTCACTACCAGGTTGAGGGGCATATGCAATGTTTTGCTAATTCTTTTAAAGCAAGTAGCTGTATTTTGAGATAGGTTATAAAAGACCAGAAATGCCTAAATAATAATGAAAGATAAATTATTCAAAATCCGTTGATGGCAAAAAAAAAAAAAACAACAACAACTATGTAATAAAGTTAATTCTGACAATCCTACAGTTACATCATTTGAGTATTGAGACTGAAGTGACTAATTTTGAGTGTAGACTTTTAAATATATTAAAGAAATTTTAGTTATATTTTATTCATTAAGGCATGTAAATTGTCAGTTGCTGTTTTGAGAAAGTTATCACAACTTTATCTGTTTCTATCATGAGTTATGTGGTAGCAGACAAAAGCATATTTTTACTTATGAATATAGAATAATTTTATACTTATTCTCTGTCAAGTCTAACAATATAATCCAATATAAAATGCAAAATATAGGGATCTTATAAAGAACATATTCTGGAAATAAATATATATAAATAATATGACACCTAAAATATTAAACAAATTCAAATATAAGCATGCTTATCTGGATAAGAATACATAATATTTGAAAAAAATTAAATTGATTTATTTAGCAGACCAAATTTTAGAAGCTATAGTTCTACTTTACCAAAAAGAAAAAAGTTCGAGGGAAATATCTCATTAAAAACTGCAGAAGGTAGATATCATTTCAGGATTGATTATGATACTGGAGAAAAACAAAACCTGCTTTTTAAAGACAAAAACAATGCTTCTAAACACTTTAATAAGTTGGTGCCTTTTAATAGAGTAAGAGGAGAAAATATTTCTGTGAAATTATCAATAAAATATCTACAGTTCAAATGGTATAAAAATGTTATATGAAGAGTTTACCAAATAAATATACTAATTCAAGATTAATTCAAGATAATCTAGAATGTATCCTACCTTAAACTTCACACCACTGTATTTTAGTATTATAAAACTCATTTATATTGATAGATTGAATTAACACCTATGTTGTTTTTATTTTTTTATTTTTTTTATTTTTTATTTTTTTGAGACGGAGTCTCGCTCTGTGGCCCAGGCTGGAGTGCAGTGGCCGGATCTCAGCTCACTGCAAGCTCCGCCTCCCGGGTTCACGCCATTCTCCGGCCTCAGCCTCCCGAGTAGCTGGGACTACAGGCGCCCGCCACCTCGCCCGGCTAGTTTTTTGTATTTCTTAATAGAGACGGGGTTTCACCCTGTTAGCCAGGATGGTCTCGATCTCCTGACCTCGTGATCCGCCCGTCTCGGCCTCCCAAAGTGCTGGGATTACAGGCTTGAGCCACCGCGCCCGGCCTGTTTTTATTTTAAAACACTATATTTTATTCTCCTCTTTCTCTAAATAACAAAACCAAGGGAAACAAAATGAGGTTTCTTATTTCCCAAATCATTAGTTGTTATTTATACAATGACAACAGTAGAAAAAAAAAATGTTGAAGTACAAAGGAAATTAACTACCTTTGGGACAAGTTCCAGATTTTAGCGATGAGAAATTTTTAATAATCATTTTAGTATTTTATTCAACAAAGATGTACCAAGCACACCAAAAATCCACACTAATTCTGAGTATGCGTAAGTGGATAAAACATAGTCCTAAACAATAGGCAGCTTAAGGGCAAATTATGAAGATAAAAATGTAGAAATGTGTTGGGTTTGAATTGCCAGTTGTTAAAAAGATTGTTCGTTACGTGTTTTTCACATCATTTTTTTTTACTTTGATTTTCCAAGGTACACTTTTATTCTCCCAGTGAACATTAAAGTTGAAACAAACATTCAATGAATATTTCAATTTAATAAGGAAATGGAGTTATTCTTAGCAGCATTTGACCCTCTAAAACCTAGAGAAGGAGTGACAGAAGATGGTACCAATTAGAAATAAAAATGGGCCCCGCGCCTGTAATCCCAGCACTTTGGAAGGCTGAGGGGGAAGAATCGCTTGATGTCAGAAGTTAGAAACAAGCCTGGTAAACATAGTGAGACTTCATCTCTGTGAACAAATAAAAAACAAAATTAACCAGGCCGGTGGTGCACACATGTAGGTGTGTAGTCCCAGCTACTCAGAAGGCTAAAGCAGAGGATCACTTGAGCTGAGGGTGCAATGGGCTATGATCATACTCTACTCCAGCCTGGGCAACAGAGAGTAACACCTTATCTCAAAAAACAAAAACAAACAAATATATATGTGTATAACACTGTCCATCTAAATATCTATATGTATATATATTTGTAAATATATGCATATATATGTAAATATATGTGTATATGTGTAATATATATATACACACACATAGATATTTGGATGGACAGTCATAAAGTACAAAAACTGGGAGAGAGGAGAGATCACCGAATTTAGAGAAGAGGAAAGCCGAGGGCCATGGTCTTGGGATTTGACAGCGGTTAATCTTCTCTTCACTATTCTTGATCATTTGCATATCCCAAAATAAACAATATCATAGGCCACAGATGCCCTGTATGGAGATTGTGAGCAGAAAGAGAGAAGCTAGGCCTCTAAGCAGATTAGATGATATTCAGTGGCGGAAGTTTCTTTGTGAGCTGAGAGATCAATAGTCATACCACCCTTGTTCCTACAGGTGTATTACAATGATTTGCCCAGTGATAAAATGGAGGCATGTGTGAGGAACTCAATTGAAACAAAGATGGGAGTGGTTACTCCTACCTGGTAGAGATGAAGGATGTCAGGGATGGCTTAACAAAAGAAAATGTTTTCACTGTATTTTATGAATAGTTTGAGAAATGTTTATTTTAAAAGGAACTATTTTACTAAGACATGGGGATTGGGTAACCAGTTACATCAGGTAGTGCAGGATCCTCGGGCTAGTAAAAGCAGAACTGTGTAAACTGAAAGGGTAAGAGGAGAGAGAAATGGATAAAACTCAGAAGAGGGAAATTATGAAGTGGCTACTTGAATAAGACCAATGATTTCTACGGAAGGAATCACAGAAAGGAAAACTCCTTACCTATTGTCAGGCCTCTCCCTGGCCATATTTAATGAGAAGATTGAAGTCAGAGAAGACAGCTAGGGTGTTTACAGAGGTCAACCTTCTGAAATAACATGGCAGAGAAAAGTGGAGACTGGTTCTTAAGGGGCAAATAAAAAACACCTGTGCCAACCTCCTGTTGTTTTATTGGGCTGGATTTTAAAGGAATCTGAGTCTCATGTAGACTCAGCTTTCATCTGGATAATGAAGAGCTTAACTCTTTGTGGAACTGGACATATAAGATTATGAAATCGTGAAAATGTATCATATCCTCTATTAATTGTACATTTTAGGTGCTTTCAAGTATAGGGATTATACTTAAAAGCTGAGGCTCCCTGCTAAGCCTTCCAAAGTGCTGGGATTACAGGTGCTAGTATAAGGATTAACTATAAGAATTAGATGGGAATATATTTTTGGGGGGAAGGCATAATACTTGGTCATTGAGCCTCAGCCTACACAAGTGTGCACTACCGCCCTGTCCATCTCCTCTGCAAATGCATATGCTCCACTGTCCCGTTAGATATCATTAATAAAACACAAATTCCAAGATGAGACAATAAAGAATTCTAGATGGGATAGCAGAGCATTAAGCCAAGGACAGGTTCCCTTTTGAGGGTGAGGCCCTACGTAAGTTCACAGATTGCAAACCTGTGAAGCTGGCCCTGACAGTAGGTGACAGTGTCTGAGTCTGACAAGGAAAAAAGCAGGTCTTCCAAATCTATGTATATTCTCCAACTAAAACCTCATGTTTGGGGGTGTGGGAAAAGTGCAGCAAGGATTCAAAGAACTGGAGGTCTCAAGTAAGCTGAAGAACAGGCTCATAAGGGTCTGGCGAAAAGAAAAACCTCCACTGGTTACACTTTGTAGTATTTGACTACAAATCCTATGTGAGTCGGATTTAGATGTCATTATTTCAAAGAGAGTGTAGTAGAAGGTGAAGTCAAAACATGATTTGCGACTAGAGGCAATGGAGGGAAATACAGCAAAGATGACCACTGGTATTCAGGAAATGTGTGCAGTTGAGGAGGTTGGGGGACTGAGGATAGGCTGAAGAAATGATCACTATGCTGAGGAGAGGTGCAGAGGGGGTTACCATCAAGGCTGCTGAACTGATCTAGCTGGGAACTGGTTTAGGAACAGCAAAGAAGACAACAATTCAGGAGCCACATTTCTTTATAAATTAAGGAGTAGGTCCAGCTTTCAAATTCAGGTTGAGGAAAAAGAGCTCATAACCTACTGAAAAAAAATGTGTATAAGATTATAAATGACTAAATGCAGCTACTAGGATGTAAATAAAACCTCTTGGTTCTATGATCTGTGATCTGGGATAATTATTAGCCTAGATTATGAAGGACAACTAGAGGTGTGGTACCTTGGACAGATTCCAAATTTTAATTATGACCAGGAGGTGAAGTGCAAGTGTTTTGAGAGTTGCAGGTTTAGTAAAGTTAAATAATAAGTGCTGTATCTTGAAATACCCTACCTATCATATAGAACCTGTGGTATGAAAAGTTTTTCTTTCTTCTCATTTTATCACCATGAAAACTTACTTCTTCATCTCTGTGGTAAAAAAATACTACCATGCTCCATGATCTCACATCCTGATTTCCACACCTTTGGTGATCTCTTCCGAGTGAGGGCAGAGCAAGGATTTTGCTTTAGATACAGTACAGCAAAGGTGATGGGATGTCATTTCTGTGATAATGTTACATACAATTGTAAGCCATATTTCTGAGGAGATTTGCTCTCCCCTGTTGGCCTTTAGGAAGCTAAAAGTCATCTCGGGGAGGCTTACATGGCAAGAACCTGAGGGCAGACGCTAGGCAACCGCTCAACTGCAAAAAATTAAGCCCCTAAATTGAAGAGCCCACAAGGAACTGAATGATGCTAACCACATTATGAACTTAGAATTGGAATCTTCCCCAGTCGAGCCTCAGATGAGAATGAAGCTCTCACCAATACCTTGACTGCAGCTTTCTGACACTCTGGAGCAAAGGACCCAGCTATGTCGTGCCCTGACTCCTGACCCACAGAAATTGAGAGGCAATAACGTTGTATTGTTTTAACATGCTAAGTCCATGGTAACACTGCTAAGGGAAAATAGGCAATAATGATAACCTCAGAATGTCATTTTCCTAAATTATATGTTTGGCAAAAGTCTATTTTTTCACATTAAACTGTTTGCAGAGATAAAGAGGAATACTTGAGTATTTGTTGACTTAGTCATAGAAAATAAGGTATATCTGGAAATGAAGACATTTTCTTTTCTTACATAATCTAAGTACATTAAATATTATAAATGCTTGGCCCACAGAAAATACCAGATGGGAATCAAACCAGAGATTGCCCCGTCAGTCAACTTGAAATGCCAGAAATAAACATATGTTTTAGTCAACACATTTAAATGCCTTGCCTGCCTCACCAAGATAATTTGAATCTAAAATAAAATTTTTATAACAACTATATATTAAATGGACAAATAAAAATTTTGTGCTTGCTATTTCAATCATTGTAGGAACAAGGATAAAAACATTACACAAAGATTCATCAGCTTGATGAATCCTCTGCTTTGAATGGATGTCTCTGCTTTGACATTTATAGGACCATGCATAAATGCCATGCACATGTCCTAATTCATTGATCTTTTATTTAGAAAATAGTTTTATATTTCAATAGATGTAAAATCAAGCTATTCCTAAAGAATAACTTAGGGTAAATATAATCTGAAAAAAATGCTTTAAAGTTAATTTTTAGTTGTATTTGTAGCTAAGTATAATTATATTCAGCCATTTCTTCATGTGTTGTGCTTATTAATATGTTTTCAGAACATAGTTATTAACTGTTTTCAGATTTTTTTCACCTGGTTTAACTAAAGAAATGTACTATGTAATTTGGTAAGTCTAATTTTAAAACATTCTGTGCACCATGATTAATAGATCATTGAAATATTTAAGTAAAATAAAGAGTATGTATACATGAGTGGTATTGGTTAAAAAAGGAGTTTTTTTCTTAACAATAAGTAACATGAAAACTTTGACAAATTGTACATAATCTTCTTTCAATCTTCTTTCAGATGGCTTTAGAAGATAAAATAAAAGGATGAAGAAAGAAAATATTAGAAATGTCAAGCTTGTCAGAAAATATTAACTGTGTACCCAGTATTTGTGGCACAGAAGAGAGGATTCAACTTTTGCCTAAGAAGGAGAAAATAAAAGCCATCTCAAGAAAAATGAGTATTAGATCCTGGAATTAGTTGGCGACTAATTGTTCAGCAAAGAGGGGCCAAGATGTAAGTCATTACAAGTGAAGCAGGTTGCACAAAGAAAAAAAATATTATTCAAATAGTTGAATTTGGGCATATTTTGTACAGTAGAAGTTAAGTGGATTATTCTTTCTTTTGATGCTCTCCTATGTTTGTGTCTATTACCTGAGAGGCATGGAAAGCAGAGATGTAACAATGAATATTACTTATGAAATCTCTCCCTTTATGTAGACTACAGTAGAGAAAGGAGATAAAAATTCCAGCAAGTAATGGTAATAAAGAATAATGCCTATTAGAAAAGTGGAAATGGAGAGATCTATAGAAAAGGAATACATGGACCAAGCTTGGTGGCTCACACCTGAAATACCAGCACTTTGGGAGGCCAATGGGCAGCGGATAACCTGAGGTCAGGAGTTCGAGACCAGCCTGGCCAACATGGTGAAACCCCATCTCTACTAAAAATACAAAAATTACCCAAGCGTGGTGGTGGGCACCTGTAGTCCCTGCTACTCAGGATGCTGAGTAAGGAGAATCACTTGAACCTGGGAGATGCAGGTTGCAGTAAGCTGAGATCGTGCCACTGCACTCTAGCTTGGGCAACAGAAGGAGACGCCATCTCAAAAACAAACAAACAAAAAACAAAAAATACATGAAAACATACTATTGGTGAAAGAGAGTCTCTAAGGGGAAAATACATGTAAACTGCTACTTGAAAGAGAAAGAAGAAATTAAGTGGGTTATAACATTAGAAAGAAATTAATTTGGTTCTAGGTTTGAAAAAAAAGAAGGCAAATTGTGCAATGTGTTAAAAGACTTGAAGAAAGTACTGTGTGGCTAGAGCTTAGGGCAGGAAGGGCAATGACAATATCATCATTATGAATTCAGCGATTTTACTTGGCTCTTACCAGAACCAGAATATGTATAGCATAAAATCAGCTTTATTTTCGGGGCCAGACTTCAGCAAGTAAACTATTTTCCTCTCTTATTAACATTACTTGAAAGCTATTTCCTTATTTGAAAATTTGCTTCAATTATAAAACTTGAAAGAGGTTGATTTTTACTTCTTTGTGAAAAGTGGTTCTGTTGTTATCCCCAATAAACAGAGGAAAGAATTGAGACACTGGAAGTTAATCAACTTTCCAGAGGAATCCTGACATGATTCAAACCAAGGGCCAGTCCATAAAGCTTACAGGTCTATTTCTTCCTAGACTGCCAAATTTCTTTCTGCATCTCTATAATATCTCTAGCTAGATTTCTTCAATGCAGAGAGCTTGCCTAATCAATGAGACTGAAAAGGCAAATGGGAATATTTCAGCAAGCAGCCCAGTAAAGATCAATTTTCCAGTCTTGACATGAACCATACAGGAAAGGATCTACTTTTCTTGGATGACTAAAACAATTTAGCTACTATTGAGTAAAACCATTTACTTGCTGCCCTGCAAAAAAAAAAGATAAATTAACATATTACGTTTCCAACCACTTTTAGCATTGATTAGGTATGACCTATGACAGCAGATTGGGAACACTTTAGCTAATACAGCTATGGCAGAGCCTTCATTATTAGCCTGAGTCCCAGAATGAACTCATTTGGTCCAATCTAACCCACACATTAAGTCAGTGGGAGGTAAATTTCTGTGTGTCTATCCACTGATATTTGGGTAGAGGATTTTCTCTAACAGCAGCAAACTCATATAAAAAGCAAGCATATCTTTATGTATTTGCCACATACATAGGAGAGAAATAGAGATGATCAGTGATTCCTGAGGAAAACCCTTCCATAAAAAAATTGAATCATTTATTTTCTTCTGTCTTTTCAACATTACTGCTTAGAACAGCACACTTTTCAAATTAAAATTCTCTAACTCACATCTAAATTGATCTCCCCCTACCTCTCAATAGCTTCTCCTTAGGGTGATCGCTAAAGAAAATGCTATTACTAGTAGTAATATTTCTGCTCAGGTTTCCAAATGTATTTTATTCATATTAGAAACGTATCCATATCTAATCATCAAATTATTCAAGGTGTGGTTTTAGTCTTTAACATATACAATGTAGAAAATTTGTCAGAATCATGAATGTACTTTATTAAAAAATTGTGTGTTTCTCACATTATTTACTATATAAAATTGTTTAAAAATGATATTGTTTGAAAGATCATATATTTTCTTCAAATTCATCAGATACACCAATAGCATCAAACTAAAAATTTTAATAATTTTACTTACAAATATTTAAATTACATGAAAAGGTAATTAAAACATCTGTTGATTATAAAAATATAGATTGCAAATAATTGCCAGTTAAATTTTAATGTAGTTTGTTATATATAATTGTATAACTGATAATTATAGTTACACACATATTCATTTAATTTCTATACTGAGCTATATCGATTTAATTACTTGGCTGATTTATCTTTGACTCTATTCAAAAATCTATCCAATCTTGACTTTTAAATTCGTTCATTGGAAAGAACAGAAAAACGATGCATCATAATTTCAATATAATTCCTTATTTTTATTCAGGCCAATAATTATTTGACTAATAGGCAAGAACTGTTAAAAGTAAACGGCTTGATGCCTCTAAGAATCCCCAGCACATTCTGTAGGGAGGCAATACTGGCCATACAACTCTTTTACTTTCAAAAAAGAATTGTAAAGTATAAATTTAGTATTCTCAAATTTTTGGATTGTTCATCTTAATTTTATTTTAGGCACGCTGTTAGTTATATCCCAAGTAAACCCTAAAATAGATTTTGTGAACCATGAAAAAGTGGAGGGGTTGTGTAGTGTGTGGGTCGTACTTAAAAATAGAGTATAAAAATCAAACTGCAGCAAAGCATGGCATACATTCAACAATGCCTTGTAAAGATCAGGAAGCCAGATCATAATCAAAGACCTTCTGCAAATACCAGTTTGTCCTGTCCAATATGGTTGATTTTCAAATAGAGTAGTCATTGCTGTCTTGGTGAGGCTTTAAGTACACACTACAAAGGAAGCCATACAAGACACTACAAAGTCCAGACCTGGCATCTCTTTCTCATTATCTCACATCCTAGACAGCTCTACTTTTCTGTCAGATTTTGCTCTATCATGCTTTTCACTACCAAATGGTTTCGTTTGTTTCACATGGTGTATTATACATCACAGCTTTCCCTCCACCCACTATTTCTGCCATTCATTCATTCTCATCTTCCTCTATCCCTTTCATTTGCTTCCGAGAAATTTTCTTTATTAAAACTGTGTGCTTAATTTCCCTAGGCTTTATATCACTGTGTATGTATGTACATACGTGTGTGTGTGTGTGGATGTTATAGTCTGTTTGCTTATTCCTCAAGATGGTGGCATGAAGAGGGACAAGCAAAGACATCATCTGACATAAAGGATGTTTAAAAATCTAAATATGTAAAACAATGATTCTGCTTAAGTATGTCATACTTTAACTTACAAAAATTAAGCATTTCAATGATTTTAATAGTTGGAGAGAGATTAAGCAAGGCTGACCAAGTAAGTATAGTATCTTTTTGCCACCAGAGATTTAATCACAGGCAATAGGTAAGTGAGGTTTTAAAGTACCTTGGGTTGTTTCTGAAATATGCCAAGAAAATGAAATCCATCGGCTGCTTTGAAGAGCTAACATATTGCTAGTTATTTAATTTCAGTAGTCATGTATGCATACTCTGTCAGCTGGATGTAAATAATATCTGTTTTGTGTGTATGCATACTCTGTCAACTGGACGTAAATAATATGTTTTGTGAGAGAAGAGTTTGGTTTCAAGGTAATTGTTTATCATCTATTTTTGTAGTATGGCAGTTCAGGAACCCTGACTGACCCACTTAATAAAAACAAATTTAAAATTTTTGATTAAAAATATCTGAAAAATGAGTCAGTGTGTTGGAGAAAAAGTGAAAGAACCAAAGGCCAATAACTATGTGGTGTATAAGCATAAAATCGAATTAGCATTCTCCCTGCTGCTATTGCTGACACAGGTAAACTTAAGTCTGTTTTCATTGTCATAGGACTAAAGGAACAGGTGACAAAGTGATCCTGCTCAAGATGAAAAGTCTGAGAGGCATGTCATTTTTACAACAGAGAAAACTGCACATTACCTCAATACTTCGGGCTTAGCAGTGAATAGCGTTTTGATACATGAAGCTGAGTTAAAAATTAAAAAAAAAAAAGAAAAATATCTCTTAAATATGTAAATGAAGGCACCCTTCATATATATTTCTACCTAAAGTAGACAATTCAAAAAATCAACAATTAAGAATTTCTTTAAAATATTCTGGGCTACAACTTCCATTAGACATCCAGAAAGGAAATGCAAATTTCCTTTGGAGAAAAGCTATGCAAACACAAATCTAAGAAAAATCATACATTTAATGTTGAAAGATATACAAGATCATAGATAAAAATATCCGAAATATATATACACCCCCATCGGAAAATAAATGACCATAAGTGAGCTAGCACAAGAGACATATAACAAATAACATACAACATATAAGATATAACACATATACAATATATAACATATATAAGATATATAGGATATAACATATATAACATATAACATGTAACATATAAGACATATAACAAATCTGAAATTATTAAATACAATATAAAATACATGGTTAATATTTAAAAATATAAAAATGAATTCAAAATCAGAATAAATGGTCATAAAAACAGAAAATCAAAATAAAATTAAGATATCCAGATATTTAAATATATATTTATATCTAGATAGAAGATATCCAGATATTTAAGTATATATATTTATATCCAGATAAAAACTATCTAGATATTTAAATTTATATTTATATATAGGTGTGTGTGTATATATATACACATATATACATATATACATTTGAAACCTAAAAGGCAGTGGGTTTACTAGCAATTCATACATAGCTGAACAGCAATTTCATTTAAAAAAGTTACTAAATTATATCCATTGCTACAAAGTAAGACCAACAAATTAAAAATGAAAAAGACAGGTTAAAAATAATTGGAGTTCCAGAAATTAATGGGAGAAAAAAGCACAGGCAGAGACAATATTTGAAAAGTAGTAAAAATAATGTCTTAATTTTTCAGAAATGATAAACAATACTGATATGGTTTGTCTTTGTCCCCAGCCGGATCTCATCTTGAGTTCTCATGTGTTGTGGTAGGCAACCAGTGGGAGGTGATTGAATCATGGGGGTTGGTCTTTCCTGTACTGTTCTCATGATAGTGAATAAGTCTCATGAGATCTGATGGTTTTAAAAATGGGAGTTGCCATGCACAATCTCTCTCTTTGCCTGCTGCCATTCATGTAAGACTTGACTTGCCCCTCCATCATGATTGTGAGGCCTTCCCAGCCACCTGGAACTGTAAGTTCATGAAACATCTTTCCTTTGTAAATTGCCCAGTCTTGGCCATGTCTTCATTAGCAGCATGAAAACAGACTAATACAAATACTGATATAGTTAGGCTGTGTGTCATCAATCAAGTCTCTTCTCAAATTGTAATCCCCAAGTGTTGAGGAAGGGACCTGGTAGGAGGTGATTGGATCATGGGGGCGGTTCCCTCATGCTGTTCTCATGATAGTGGGGGAGTTCTCAGGAGATCTGATGGTTTTATAAATGGCAGTTTCCCCATGACTTTTTGCTCTCTCTTTGCCATGTAAGACATGCTTGCTTCTCTTTCTGCCATGATTGTAAGTTTCCTGAGGCTTCCCCAGACTTGCAGAATTGTGCGTCAATTAAATCTCTTTTCTTTATAAACTACCCAGTCGCAGGAAGTTATTTATAGCAGTGTGAGAACAAATGAATACAAATACTAACTCAAATAACCCAAAGGTGACATAAATCTCAATCAAAATAAACGGAAACAAATGCAAATAAATTCGTATGATAATGATAAAGAGATAATAACTCCAAGAAGATAAATATATCCCTGGAAAGAGATTGTAATTAGACTTACATCTGACTAATCATAGCATCAATGGAAACTAGAAGACAATGGACTAATCTTTTCAATCCATTGGGAGAAAATGGTCAACTGAAGATTGTATACAAAGCAAAAATATTCTTTCCCAGTAGAAATGGTGAAACAAAGATATTTTCAAGCACACAGAAACTGAGTGTGTAACTGTCAAACCCTCCCAAATATAATTCTCAAGCATGTATTTAAGATGAAAAATGGATGATCCAGATGAAATATTTTACATACAAGAAAAAATTATTAGCAAATAAATGTGCAAATATGGGAGAAATTTCTCACAAAATTTTTATATGAAAAGTACACACATACAATGAGTAAGCATGTGAAAGTTTTCTTATTAAAACATAAATAACAACATATAAATAAATAAAAATTCAATATGATCAGTAGTGAGGTTGTCTAAAAAGCTTGTATTCCTCAGGAGGAGGGTAAACAGAATGTCTTTAGACATTCATAAGTGTGCATGACAGATTACCAACATAAGCATTAAATAGGGATTTTTTAAAAATTCTAAAGTACAGCAATCAAATCTATCTTAAAAGAAATAAAAAGTAAAGAAGTAGACATGAAGAAACTTTGCAAATATTTAATAAATTAAAAATACAAAATAAGATAGAAAAACAAATTCAAATATATCAGCAGTTACAGTCTAAGATTGTCAGACTGTATTTTAAACAACATAACAATAGCATTAGTCTATGATGTTTACAAGATGCATATCCAAAATTTATATATATATATGTGTGTCCAAAATTTATATATATAGAAAGTTAAAGGATATATATATTTATATATAAAAGAAAATACTAACAAAATAGTTTGTGGTGACATTAATAAATTCAAAAAGACTTGTCAGAAAACTGTATTACCAAAGATAAAAAGCGTCACAGAATAACTTTACAAAGAAATACATATGTCTCTACAATCACGCATTCATTTACCCATTAATTTCTTTCTTCATTCATTCACGCAAAAGCTATTGTTAATGTTTACTAGGAGCCATGTGTAGTTCTAGACACTGATAATACAGCAAGAAACAAAATAAAAAAAAATACCCTCTGTCTTTTTGGCGTGGATACGTGTGTGTGTACATTTATACAAATATATATATATATAAATAAAAGTATATATATGTATAAGTATAAGTGTATATATATACTTATACATATGTCATTTTTTAGAAAAAGGAGGCAACAAATTAGATACATTAAACAATGTCTGGGAAAGATTCAGTAAATGTGGGTTAGGCTTGCAATTTTACATAGGATGATAGAGTGAGCAAGGTAAGTCTTACTGAGTGAGAAGATGATATTTAAATAAAGATCTAAAGAAAATGAAAGAGGAAGCCTACCAAATATCTGATAAAAATATGTTCTTGGAAGAGTAAATAGCAAAAAGCACAAAAGCCTTGAATTGGGAGTTTGTCTGGTTTGATTAAGAAACAGCAAAGGCTGCTTGGCCAAAAGTGAGTAAGTAAAAATGTGGATCAGGACTAAGGGGAAGATTAGTTGGGAACTAGGGCAGAGAAAAAAATCAGGCAAGGGTAGCTCATGTAGAGTGTTCTAAAGCATTGTAAGTCCTCTGTGCATAATTGGCTTGTACTCAGAAGGCAATGTGAAGCCACTGGAGAGTTTTCAGCAAACTTCTGTAGTGATATGACCCAATTCTCCTATTGGAGAGATCAAACTAGCAGTTTGTGTTAAAGACCAATTACTGGTGGCAAAGGGCAGAAGGGGGAAATTTGTAAATACCTAGGAATAGAATGGTGGTAACTTGAGTCAGTGCAGATGCTGATGATTAGTCAGTCTGCGTATATATTTTAGGACACATGTCATTCACTACTTAATGAATTAGTGGAATAACCAGTAAGCATATCAGTTCTAGCAAGAATCAAAGTAATCCCATTTCCACTGGCCAGTGTGTTGGAGGACCTAGTCAACCCAGGAAGTGATATGGTTTGACTCCCTGAGTCCTCACCCAAATCTTATCTTGTAGGTGCCATAATTCCCATGTATTGTGGGACAGACATGGTGGAAGATGATTGAATTATGGTATGGAGGTGGGTCTTTCCCATGCTGTTTTTGTGATAGTGAATGGGCCTTATGAGATTTGATTGTTTTAAAAATGGGAGTTGCCCTGCACAAGCTCTTTCTTTGCCTGCTGCCATTCATGTAAGATGTGACTTGCTCCTGCTTGCCTTCCGCCATGATTTTGAGCCACATGGAACCGTGACTTCTCCATTAAAGCTCTTTCCTTTGTAAATTGCCCAGTTTCTGGCATGTATTTATCAGCAGCATGAAAATAGATTAATACAGTAAATCGGAAACCAGTAGAGTAGGGCACTGCTGAAAAGGTACACAAAAATATGGAAGTGACTTTGGAACTGGGTAACAGAGATTGGAACAGTTTGCAGGGCTCAGAAGAAGACAGGAAAATGTGGGAGAGTTCAGAACTTCCTAGAGACTTGTTGAAAGGCTTTGACACAAATGCTGATAGTGATGTGAATAATAAGGTCCAGGCTGAGATGGTCTCAGATGGAGATGAGGAACTTGTTGGGAACCGGAGCAAAGGTGACTTGTGTTATGTTTTAACAAAGAGACTGGTGACATTTTGTCCCTGCCCATAGATTTGTGGAACTTTGAGCTTGAGAAAGATGATTTAGGGCATCTGGAGGAAGAAATTTCTAAGCAGCAAAGCATTCAAGAGGTGATTTGGGTGCTGTTAAAGGCATTCTGTTTTATAAGGAAAGCAGAGCATAACAGTTTGGAAAACTTGTAGACTGACAATGCAATAGTAAAGAAAATCCCATTTTCTGAGGAGAAATTCAAGCTGGATGCAGAAATTTGCATAAGTAACGAGGAGCGGAATGTTAATTCCCAAGACAATGGGGAAAATGTCTCCAGAACCTGTAAGAGACCTTTGTGGCAGCCCTTCCCATTACAGGCCCAGAGGTTTAAGAAAAAAAGTGGTTTCCTGGGCTGGACCCAGGGTCTCCCAGCTGTGTGCAGTCTAGGGACTTGGTGTTCTGAGTTCCAGCCCCTCCAGCCATGGCTGAAATGAGCCAACATAAAGCTCGGGCTGTGGCTCCGGAGGGTACAAGCCTGAAGCCATGGCATCTTCCATGTGGTGTTGAGCCTGCGAGAACACAGAATTCAAGAATTGAGGCCTCTGCCTAGATTTCAGATGTATGAAAATGTCAGGATGCCCAGGCATAATACACCTGGCATTAATCTTTGATGTAAATCCAAAGAACTTAAAACTGAAATAATATATTGGCTAAGGTAATAGAAATTTTTAAGACTATAAAGAAACATTTATAAGACTATAAAGAGGTCCTCATGGAGAACCTCTGCGAGGGCAGTGTAGAAGGGAAACGTGGGGTGGGAGTCCCCACAAAGACTCCCTACTGGAGCACCACCTAGTGGAGCTGTGAGAAGAGGACCACTGTCCTACAGTCCCCAGAATGGTAGATCCACTAACAGCTTGCACTGTACCCGTACACCTGGAAAAGCCTCAGACACTCACTACCAGCCTGTGAATAAGACTGAATGGGAAGTTGTACCCTGCCAAGCCAGAGGGGTCAAGCTGCCCAAAGCTATGGGAACCCATCTCTTGCATCAGCCTGACCTGGATGTGAGACATGGAGTCAAAGGAGAATATTCCAGAGCTTTAAGATTTGACTGCCCTGCTGGATTTTGGACTTGCATGGGGCCTGTAGGCCTTTGTTTTGGCCAATTTCTCCCATTTGGAATGGCTGTATTTAACCAATGCCTGTATCCCCATTGTATCTAGGAAGTAAGTAACTTGCTTTTGATTTTACAGCTCATAGGCAGAAGGGACTTGCCTTGTTTTGGATAAAACTTTGGCCTGTGGACATCTGAGGTAATGCTGAAATGAGTTGAGACTTTTGGGTAGTGTTGGGAAGACATGATTGGTTTTGAAATGTGAAGATATGAGATTTGGTAGAGGCTAGGGGCAGAACGATATGGTTTGGCTCTGTGTCCCCACCCAAATCTCATATTGTAGCTCCTATAATTCCCATGTATTGTGGGAGAGACCTGGTGGGAGATGACTGAATTATGGGGGCATGTCTTTCCCTTGTTTTTATCATAGTAGTAATTGGTTCTCATGAGATTTGATGATTTTAATATCAAGAGTTGCACTGCACAAGCTCTCTCTTTGCCTACTGCCATCCCATGCAAGATGTGACTTGCTCCTCCTTGCCTTCCACCATGATTGTGAGGCTTCCCCAGACACGTGGAAATGTGAGTTCTCCATTAAACCTCTTTCCTTTGTAAATTGCCCCATCTCAACTATCTTTATCAGCAGCTTGAAAATGGACTAATACAGAAGGCAAGTAAAATAAATAGGAATCATAAAGGAAAATAATTTTCATTATTCACACATGATGAAATGCATTTTAAGGAAATACAACAATTCTAGATATAGTATAGAGATAGGAGAATTTTCTCTAGTGTGCTAGGCATAAAGTTAATATTAAATAATTGTGTTTCTACATAGCAGCAACCATTAGAGAATGTACTTGAAACTCAAATGCCATTTAGAATACAATAAAAATAGGAAATACTTTGGCATAAATTGGAAAAAATGTGTGTAAGAAAAATTATAAACCTTACAGTAATACATTAATGTGAAATAAATTAAGAAGTACAAATTGCTTATGATTGAGACTCAGGTTAAAAATAGCAACATTCACCAACTGGATCTATAAACAAACAGACTTGAGTCTTTTTGTTCTGATTTTGTTTTGGGTGTGTGTTTTTATCTGGAACTTGACAGGCTGAGACTAAAGAATGGCTATTCAACCCAAAGTAGCACAAATTTGGGATTTGATGTATTAGATAACAAAAATTACGTTATTACATTTTTCCTGCTATGTATATCGACATGATGAAACTCAAGAACATAGAATTGATCTAAATGAAGAAACTAGTAGAAATATCTAACATAGTGGTTGTTATGTGCTAGCCATTTTTTTATGCCTGCTAAATAGTATAAGTTATTCAATACTCTCAACATCATGAGATGGGTTCACTAATTTTCCATATTTTGCAACTTAGGACATTGAAGTACAAAACAAGTTATATAATTTGCTAACAGATACAGGAGCCAGGAGTCAAACCTAGGTGGTCTGCCCACTGAGGCCAGGCTTTTCATGTTGACAACATCCTGCCTTTCTTAACTATACATGTGCATCTCAGAAGAGTACACATGGCATTAACCATTGATGTAAATCCAAAGAACTTAAAACTGAAATCGTGCGTTTTTAGCATGAAGGGCTGCTGCTATAAAGACACATGCACACGTATGTTTATTGCAGCGTTATTCACAATAGCAAAGACTTGGAATCAACCCAAATGTCCATCAGTGACAGATTGGATTAAGAAAATGTGGCATATATACACCATGGAATACTATGCAGCCATAAAAAAGGATGAGTTTGTGTCCTTTGTAGGGACATGGATGCAGCTGGAATCCATCATTCTTAGCAAACTATCACAAGAACAGAAAACCAAACACCGCATGTTCTCACTCATAGGTGGGAACTGAACAATGAGATCACTTGGACTCGGGAAGGGGAACATCACACACCGGGGCCTATCATGGGGAGGGGGGCGGGGGGAGGGATTGCATTGGGAGTTATACCTGATGTAAATGACGAGTTGATGGGTGCAGCACACCAACAAGGCACAAGTATACATATGTAACAAACCTGCACGTTATGCACATGTACCCTACAACTTACAGTATAATAATAATAAATAAATTTAAAAAAAAAAAAAAAAAAAAAACTGAAATCGTATATTGGTTAAGGTAATAGACATTTTTTATGACTATAAAGAAATAGGAGAATGATAACCTCAAAGTTCACAATAGTAACTGCCTTTAAAGCAGGAATGAAGGACGGAAACTGCAATGAGCTCCCAGGGTACTTCAAAATTAATAATACTGATTTTATTCTGTTCTTCTTTGAGTTCTTATTCATTGGCCTTAGTATATTGTTAACAAGCATTCATTTTTGTCTACCAAATATTTAATAAAAATTATTTAAAAAGTAAAATAATATGGGCATTAGTTCTAAAGTTCCTCATTTATAGAACTGAGAAAGTCCTATAATCTGGAGAAGACTACCACATTTGGATTATATGGTTTCATTGTGGGAGCCAGAGACAGAAATAACTTGTAGCATATGAAAAGGGCAAATAATTTGATTAGAAAATATAAAACAATTACATGGCAGCAAGTGGAAATAAGTGCAAACCTTTACCCTAAATGGATCAAAAGGCTTATGGTTCAGGGGATCTGAGAAGAAAGAACTGTCTATAAATATTCTCTTTTTAAGTTATAGGTTATGTATCAGCACAAAAATGGAAACACATTGGGGAAATATATTTTTTAATTAGGTAATTGTAGACTGAACAAATGGTCTTATCAAAGTAATGCTGGTTTTGGTTAAAGAAAAATTTGATAGGTATTACTTTTAAAATGTCACTGGGATCTGCCATTGACCGTGTTCTATTTAAATGCTAATCTATGTAGCCAAGTTAAAGGTTATATATATACTCTGGTCTACATGAAGTAGGAAAGGATAGTTAATAATCTTAAATAAATTGAAAAGCAGATCTCAGTGACTGAATCCAGTAACAGTGTGTGGCCAAAAAGACCTAAGAATTTTGGAAATTACTAAAAGTCAGCTGAAGGAATAAATATTTATAGTTCTCATTAAACTAATATGACCCAAGAGGGAGTTGTTTGGATTATAATATCTTGCTTGGATGGAAGTCATGATCCTCACTGTATTCATTGCTAGAAAATCAATGGCTTCTCCAAGTACACAGAAATACAAGTAATTTTAGGCAAAGCAATATGACGGAATGATGTACATGAAGACTATTGTTTGAAGCATTGATTATGAAGTTGGGGATGGTGAACATGGTTGTTGTGTGGTTATGTATATTTTCACTTGTACCTCCATTCATTCACTTAACAGATATTTTATTGATTACTCAAATATGGTAATGGAAAAGTTATTAGTTTCTATATTTTCCTGGAGCTCAAATAAGGAATAGCAAAAAAAGAGGAAGATAATTTTCAATTTTTCTGAGGGTCAAAGTGGCAGCCTCAAAAGGTGTTTGATTCTCATTATCAAAGAAACTGAAGGAAGTTTGGTCAATTTCATAATTCGTTTTCTGTAAAAGAAATTCTAATAATAGATGAGTTACTGGGAAAAAAGGAAGCATACTATAGTGAGGAAAATGATACATTTTTAATTCAGATGAGTAGAATTAAATTCTGTTTCTGTTGTATTCTAACTGGAGGACTTTGGGCAACTTAGTTAACTATCTGCAGTTTAATATTTTTCAGAGTGAGGCAACCTCACAGCTTTTTGACACCCTATAAACACTATTGCATATACTTTACAATATCTTTCCAATATTTCTATCACCCTCAAGATACATGACACTTTATAGATGAAAAATCTGAGGTGGGTGTATTTTACATTATCTATTCAAGATACTGAAAGGATATGATGGATTCAATTAGTGGTCCCAGTTATCCCTTGTGAGAAAATTATACAATCACAGCTTTGTCTTGGTCTACCAAAAGGAGGAGTGCCATACTTTAAGTGAGGCGTGGCTTTAACTGAGGCTTGGCTATATGTCTTGCTTGCCTAATGTGACATTGTCAACCTTGAAGAGGAAAGAAATACAAAATGCTCTTATTCACGTTGGCATGGACCCTTTCTGTTTCTGTTCTCACAGTGAGAAAATTCTACCCCAAGTAGTCATTGCCACTTATGTATCCCCAGAATAAATACATTGACAATGACCTTACCCTTGCTGACCAGAGCCTGAGACAAAGTTGTCCAGCAAAGGCTACTCTTCATGAAGGAACCACAGTTAATTGGTAGACACACATGAGCATGAGAATAAAGTTGGTTGTGGATGGTCTGTTATACAGCAATATTATGACAGTAGGTGACTTATAAATGAACCTGAAACACCACAGCTTTTTAATGTTAGTGGTTTTCCTTTTGTATTTATATCAGCATAAAACATATGCACCAGATATTAAGTTATATAACATTGCATTATATCACACATCACTACTAAAGGCTAAATGATTTTTTAAAAGGTTAAATCAAAGCCTATTTTTGCTATAAAATGAATGCCTTCCTCATGCAATCTCATCAAAAGGATTAATAAACCTGGGCTAATTATTTCATCTACTACTGCATGGTAAGAAAGACGAAACATGAATTTCTATCATGTGGATCACAAGAAAAAAATTTCATCTATTCTAAAGATGGGATTAGACAATTAAATTGTTTAAGAAAAGTTTTGTTTAATGTATTTCTAACAGGTATATGAAAATAGCATGGTTAATATTTATGTATTTATAAAAATTCTAAAATTAGCAATTTATGTATGTATACATGTATATATATATATATGCCCAAAATAACTTCGTTATAGCTTAGTTCATGAATATTATCCTGTAGTGTGAATGAATCCTAATCAGAATATTGACCTGAGTTATCCAAATATTTTTTAGATGATGGTATTCCCCCTAATGATCTGTTATAACTATTATATATAATTAGAAAAAAGGAGGCACTTGTTGCTTTTGAAGTTCTCCTTTATTTTCAAATCAAATAGTTAAGTGTTTTCCTTTTTATATTTTTTTGTTCTCTGTGTATGTACACATATATATACATCTAGATGTATATATATACACACACACATCTTTCATATTTCCTGTTTCTAATTATTTTCTGATTCCTAGAAAGAGATAATATATCATTTTTCAAATTGCCTTTAGAATTGAATTTCATAAAAAACGTCATCAAATTTGATTTTAAAATCCAAGTCCAATTATTTCATCTTATATTAAGTTAATTTTAATGTATTCTATTAGAGAGAAAGAAAATTATTCACTTCTCTATTAAATATATGTAAACTATATTTTTCTGAATAACTATTACATGATATATATGATTAATATTAAACACTGATAATCAACATAAATATGCTAAAAATGAAACAACATAAACTTCTCATTTATTAACCATATCAACATAACTTTTCTTAAATCAGCTATTTTATATAATTTATGAAGTATATCTTAGATCCAGTTTAGGCATAGTTTAATTTGTATCCTATATTCTGAGATTCAAATATTAAAAGATGAGAGATTCAAGAATAAATCAGTTCCTACTGATTTTCTCAAATGTTCATAGTTTAAGTTGAGAGACAGACAAATCAATAAAATTAATAATATGAAATAAGGGGAAGCAGAGAAATATGTATTTCTACAAAGAAAAAAACTTTTTTGGAGGATGAGGAGAACTCGAGAAAAGTTTTCTAAGAAAACGCTTGAGTTGAATACTCAAATATAAATGTGAATTAGTGAAAGAGAATTGAGATGATTCTGAGAAATGAAATAGAGCCAAAGGAAGGTAGGGGTTTCTGTGTGTGTGTGTGTGTGTGTGTGCATGCGCATGTGTGTGTTTCAAATGAGCCTGGAAGAGTACAAGACAGAGCATGGTGAGTGTTATGTCTAGGTCTTTAAACTTTATAGTTTATAGGAAGTAAATGGAGGATGTCAAGTGAAGGGATATGGCCAGTTCCTCCTGGATAGATTACATGAGCTGTATTCCAAAATATAAATTATAAAAACAAAACCAGGAAGACAAGGCTCTCACTAATTTTGAAGTAAAAATAGTTAAATCCAGCCAGGCATGGTGGGTCACGCCTGTAATCTCAGCACATTGGAAACCCAAGGCAGGTGGATCGCGAGGTCAGGAGTTCAAGACCAGCCTGGCCAAGATGGTGAAACCCCGTCTCTACTAAAAATACAAAAAAATTAGCCAACCCCGTCTCTACTAAAAATACAAAAAAATTAGCCAGGTGCAGTGGCAGGCGCCTGTAATCCAGGCTACTTGGGAGGCTGAGGCAGAGAACTGCTTGAAGTCGGGAGGCAGAGGTTGCAGTGAGCCAAGATTGCACCACTACACTCCAGCCTGGGTGACAAAGCGAGACTCTGCCTCAAAAAAAAAAAAAAAAAAAAAAAAAAAAAAAAAATTAAATCCATACAAATAATAGTAAATAGAAATATCTTTGAAAGGTACTTAGAATTTAACTTATCTAGTCTTGGTTTGGCAGGTACTGGAGAAGAAGAAAAGGTGAAAGCCACTTCCAAGTTACAGATTTTCATGACTGAATGGGAGATGTTATTACTGACTAGAGTAAAAATTAAAAAAATAAAAGTTATAAATCATATCTAAAAGGATGGGCTTTGGCATCAGAAACAACTGGCTTCTAACTCAGCTATTCCACTTAATTAGTTTTGTGACCTTGACATCAAATTTATCTGAGGGACTTGGCACCTTCATATACAGAATGGAAAATGTAGTGCTTGGAAGACTATTGGAGCATTAACTGTGATAATGTACATTAAAGTACTTAGTATAGTACCTTACATAAAGTAAACATTTTAAAACATTAGCCAATATTTTTGTAAGTATTGGGAGGATGGGAGTAATGGTATCACAAGATTGTTCTGTCTCAGCAAAGTTTGAAGTTTAAGAAATTGGCCAGGGCTTTAGATGTCCATTCAGGAATACTGTGAATACAAGTGCTTGTTAAAATTATTAGAGCGTTGATTTTGCTCAGAGAAAATGTATGGGGTGAGAAATGCAGAGAGGTCTGGGAATTAGGTTTATTATCAAAGTGTCAATGAGAGACACCCCTGAAGTAAGCCAGAAAGAAATAGATACACAAGGATAAAGAACTATTTTAAAAGTTTAAATCTAATTATAACACAGATATTCTAAATATATGCATCATATGGGAAGATTTTTTTTAATTACTGTTTATTTTCCTTCAATCTGTAATTCATTTCAGTCTTTGACAAGTAGGTGGTTTTGTGGGAGACCAAGGGCAATTGTGAGAAGAAGCAAACATTTCAATTACCAACAAATGTCTTTGATACAAATATTATATTTGCTCTTCCACTTCAGAGGCCCAATAGTGTCCTTATTAAATCAATGATAATTATCTTTTCACATTTGATGTGCATCTTTAGTGGTATTCAGGTGTTTTAATTTAAATTTTTTAAATGATCATCTTTTTAGTCAGCAAAACTTTCATTTTCAAAATTCACAATTTTCTCTTAAAATATATATTCCCCATGCAAGTGCTCTACACTCAGGGACGAATTTAAGTTTCATATGCCTAATTTTTTTCCTTAGTTTATATAACTGCTTTTCAAGGGTGCCCCAACTAGATATCTAGTGGCTTGAATTGCATTTTAACTTTAGATAGAATCTGGACTTAATGCCACAGCAAACGTAATGTAACCAATAGAATCAATCCAATAAGATCTGGAATCTTTTCTATGTTCTGACAATATCACAATGTGCTGTGCCGCTAGCTCACTGGCTGGAGAAGAGTACAAAGAAAGCAAGGATAAAACTGTATTCATCATAGTCTCTGCAGGCCAGAACACAGTGGTGGCCACACAGTTGAGATTCAGTGAAGATGCCCTACAGCCACCTGTTTTGTGAAATCACTGAGAAGGTTTAAAATGCAAACTATGTAAAATGTTGATGTGAAAGTCATATTACAATTTAAAAAGACACACCTTTTTATTGCTAAATAATTGATACAAACATTGAGTACCTTACTGCTAATTGCATAGCAAAATATTTTCACTTAATTATCAAGAACTTGTGAAATTAGAGTTTTTACAAACTTAGAATATAGAGTTATTTTAGAAAACACAGGAAAACTAGATAATGGTCTCCTTTCTTTATTTATTCGGTGTTTTTAAGTATTTGAAAAGTTCTCTGTTGGAATATGTTCTTTTCTTTTCAGAGCACACAATTGACAAGTTTTTTTTTATAATAATCATAATGTATAATATTGTAATGGTCATTTGATTAAATCAAGATGTATTATATTATACAAGAATTTCATCATCTCTCTTGGAAAATATTTTTCACTGATCAAATAGCCAACATTATAACACATGGTTATTTTCTAAATCAAGCAAAGCCACCAGCAGGAAATAAACTTCCACTAAAAATGGCCACTCTCTATAAGACATGCAACAGTCCTCTTTAGCTTTGTTTTGAACCGAAGGACATGACCCTCCATTAACTCTGCCCTCGCCATTTCCCCATGAGATAGACTAGACAGCATGACTATCAGATGTTTCAGAGAATAATACTTGACCTTCAACAACTGAACACAAAGTGTTTTTGTTGTGTCTATTGCACTTTATAATTGCAAAATTCTTCATTCATTAGCTAAACCTCTTTTCGTCTGGAATAGGTGAGTGTTCAGCATCAGTACCATTTCTGCTGTGCCAGCTAGGAAAGTGAGAAACAGGGTCAAATGGCCTTTTTTCATGTCTTACATTTGACAGCCAGAATGCTGATTTTCAAAGAGCACAGTGGGAAAATAAAATAACTGACTAATTTATAATAATTATAGAGGAGACTGGAAAGAATGACAGGATATTTGCAGAGAGATTTAATGTACTTAATTAATTTGACCTCAACATCAACAGAAAGGTTTGCAAGTAGAGTTCTCCTAGGTATGTAGTATTTAAGGATGTTAATTTCTATGAGCACATTTATTATAAAACGACATTCTCTTTCACTGTGATTTTAAACAGGTATAGTTTAAAAGCTCTCTTTTTCAAACTTATTCCCTTTCAACACAAAGCAAAGAAAAAGCTATGGCTCTGAATAAATGAGGTTACACTCATTTTATGGAAATCACACAGGAGATCAAGTGTCTTGGAAGCTAATTAATTTATTACTAAGATTAAGGGGCATATACTTAGAAATGTACTTACAACATCAATTATTTTCAACTATCTATCATAACAAATTTTACTGGCAAATGTATGTTATTCCAATGGATCATATTTTATACATTACTTTTAACAATAATAGGCCATTTGACTTATACTTCTGAAAAAGGAAAGAAAAGCAAAGGAAAGGAAATAAGGAAGAAAAGAAGAGTGGATAAAAAGGAAAAAAGAGAGGGAGGGGTAGAAAAAAGAGAGAGGAAGGAGAGTAGAGAGGGAGATCAAAAGAGGGGGAGAGAGATAAAAGTAAGTCACTATGGAATATAAGCTTAGCATTTTAGCAAATAAAAACTCGTGAAATGTGCTCATAAAATAAAAAGCCGCCTAGTCTTGTAATAAATTTGCATTTCTATTTAGCAAAATACTGCAATGAGAAGGATTTTGAAGATGTCTCCTGCAAGAATTTGTTAGCCTTTTGTTAAAACTTACAACTCTTTTGGAATACTGGCTATAAACTTATTTGTCATATCATGATTATTTCTATATTAATGTCTACACTCTACTCAAATGGAACATTTTATTTCTGCTTTTTCACAAACTGCTCTGGCCTATTCTATCTTCTTGTTCTCAATTTGCAAAAATATTCTGGAAATGAAAAACAGTCACATTATTGAAAGATTTGTAAAATACGGAAAACTAGGATATCCTAAAGGAAATATTGCAGATGGGAAAGAGTATTGTTATATTGCTATTTCAAATGTGTCCTCCATCACCATTTTCTTGGGCAGTTAATTATCTTTTGAACAGTCTTCCACTTTTAGGGTAAAAAATAGAAGTAAACATTCATTTTTATTCTTTGAATGGGGGCTAGATCAAGGAGAATAATCTTACTAATAAGAAGATGGGTTTATTTAGTGATTATTCATTAGTCATGATTATCTCTCTGTGAATCTTAGAATTTTTCTATGGTATTATTTTACCAGTAACCTATTTCTGACAAGGGAATTGTATTTTCACTCAGCATTAAAATCCTCCACTAACAAACGATTAATCTCACCTTCCTGTATTCTACATTTATTTATTTCTCACTCATCCAAAGTCAACTGTGAATCTGGGCAAATCTCCAGAAAGCTGTCCTCAATGTGATGGCTCATCAGTTCCAAAATCATCTCCTGTTTCCACACTTGGCATGGCCCTGGGAGGAGGGCTGGACAATAAAGAGCCAGCAATTAACTTCTCCTTCAGGGAAGTGATTGTTCCATTGTGTCATTTTCACTTAGTAAACTAAGTTAGAGGCCAGCTAACTTCAATGATGTTGGAAACTACAATCTTCCTTTGTACCCAGAAAGAGAGGCTGAGCTATTGTTCATCTGTGTCAATGTCTGCATAGGAAGAGCATGGTATTAATTCTTTTCTTCACAACCAGTTACATGAAGGGTGATCTATGGGATATAAAATTTCAAATAGTGCAAGAGGATTTGGACCAGGAATTGATGCCTAGTCTAAAAAGAAATAATTATGCAACACTAGGCACAGAAAACCTGGTTTTTGGTTTTTTTTGTTTGTTTGTTTTTTGTTTTGTTTTGTTTTGTTTTGTTTTGAGATAGAGTCTCACTCTGTTGTCCAGGCTGAAGTGTAGTGATGCAATCTCAGCTCACCATAACCTCTTCCTCCTGGGTTCAAGTGATTCTCCTTCCTCAGCCTCCTGAGTAGCTAGGACTATAGGCATGTGCTACCATGCTCAGCTAATTATTATTATTATTATTATTATTATTATTATTATTATTTGTATTTTATGTAGAGACAGAGTTTCACTATGTTGGCCAGGTTGGTCTCAAACTCCTGACCTCGTGATCCACCCTCCTTGGTCTCTCAAAGTGCTGGGATTACAGACGTGAGCCACCGCGCCCGGCCAGTCCTGGTGCTTATTAAGTGGCTTTTTATGTTTTAAACTCCAATCTCTCTACATAACATGAACAAAATTTTTACTCAAATGGCTCTTTTCCACTGAGTGGAAGAAAGCTCTGTAAACTAACAATTGTGATGGGGTGTTTTGAATTCAGGTGTTTATTAAAAAAAAAAATATTAAACAAAGTTGTAAGTTTCCTGTTATAAAAGTGCCCAGTTCCATTACAGAAAATTCTGAGAACTAAGGGTAACCATGTAAATAAAGTGATCCCTACGATGCGTACTGTAACTATTCCCACCATGTCCTTGGGAAATTCAAGGGTGTGACCAATCCAGAATTCCTGCTTTCATTAATTTTCCTAAATTTCTTACCTGAATTTCTTTAGTGCCAATGGAACTATCATTTAATGAGATATATGAATTGGAGCTAAAGAAGAATATCATTTAAAGTCTTATGTAGACATGAACTTTGTTCTTTTCAATACTATACACATAATGCTTAGAACAGAGTGTGACAGTAAATATTGATTTAATGACCTAATATATAAGTGAAAGAAAGACACAAAAAATAATATGATCTTGGGACATCAAATTCACTATAAAAAATCCCAAATAGGCAGGTATGGTGGCTCATGTCTGTAATCCCAGCACTTTGGGAGGCTGAGGCAGGAGGATCGCTTGAGCTCAGGAGTTCGAGACCAGCCTGGGCAACATATTAGATCCTGTTTCTACAAACAAACAAACAAACAAAAAATTAGCTGGGTGTGGTCCCAGTTCCTCTGAGGGCTGAAGCAGGAGGATTGCTTGAGCCTAGCAGGTTGAAGCTGCAGTGAGCCATGATCTTGCAAGTACACTCCAGCCTGGGCAACAGGGCAAGATGCTGTCTCAAAAATAAAAATAAAATAAAATAATCCTAAATACATAAAGAAAAAATCGTATAATTAAAAAAATGTTATTAGGCCCTTCAGACTATTGCCATATATCAGAAAAACAATTTGTATTACACAGAAACATATGTGAAATCACCAGTAGGTTGTTGACATTTTAGCCATGTAAAAATATGTTATTATGAAGAGAGTAAAGGATCACATCATACCTTTCAATGCACATTCTGGATAAATTGAAGTATTGAACATTTTATCACATGTTGCTTTATATTATAGCTTGACTTATACTAGACCATGAAATTAAAACAGGCTGATTAAATATAATTAGATACCAAACATTAAATAGAATTTACATGGAAACTACACTTAGCTATTGAGTCATCATAGGATTCTACGGTAGGTAGAAGCATAATTTTGCTATTTCTTTGATGTGGAAGTCAAACAGTTCAAAGAAGTGTGTTTGGAAGCCAGCGTGAAAAGGAATAGACCTACTGCTCTGTCCTATATCAACTTGGTGAAACGGGTAGCATACTTCATAGATTCCTCTACCCTGTGGTTGCCGATTGAGAGTTGACCAGAAGTGCAATTTGAGCACAATTTGAAGGCAAAAGTGAAAAAGCAACCATTGTGCTCCAAGGTCATTGTAGAGAGATATTTGATGGAAAGATCCAGCGGGGGACAAGCAGGCCCAGCTTGTCCTTGCTCTGCCATGTTCTTCATTCAGTTCTTAACCCTGATGACAGCCATGCTGACAAACAGCAACCTTAAGCACTCATCTCTATTTCTTTGGCTGTAGACCCACAGAAGCAGTCGTTCAAAGGGGGCAACAGCTTCTTATAGGCCTCTTCATGAGCAACCTGTTATGGTCCCACCACCTCAGTGGCTGAATGTGCTTGGATTCCCAGATTCTCTTGCCAACTTTGACTGGTTCACCTGCACCTGTGCTTCAGGCAGCAAAGAGAGTGGCTTATTCTCTCTGATCCTCAGCCTCCACTTTCCAGATTGTCACTTCCCCAGCTTACGACTCATTTGTGTAAGTCATTCTAAAATTGAATCTCTTGTTCTCATAAAATTTAGAATGGGCTCTATTTCCATGACTGCAGCATAACTAATAAAACTGAATCACTGGTTAATTTTATTAATATTGAAAGAACAATAACAACACCTCCATTAAAGGCAGGCAAAGGGGGATTTACCTAAAGGTAATATACATTTCTTAAAATGGATGTGTGTGTGTGTGTGTGTGTGTGTGTGTGTGTGTGTGTATTTTGAGATGAGCTCTCACTCTGTTGCCAGGCTGGAGTGCAGTGGCATGATCTCGGCTCACTACAACCTCTGCCTCCTGGGCTCAAGGGATCCTCTCTCCTACCTCAGCCTCCTGAGTAGCTAGGACCACAGACACATGTCACAATGCCAGGCTAATTTTTGTATTTTAATAGAGATGTGATTTCATCATGTTATCCAGGCTGGCCGTGAACTTTTGGCTCAAGCAATCCACCCACCTTGGCCTCCCAAAGCACTGGGATTACAGGCATGAGCCACTGTGCCCAGCCTTAAAATGTATAGATTAGCCTTTTAGGCAAGTTTGTTACTTAAGATAAAAGTTTTTGTTATTGGTAGTGTCGGTGTTTTTGTTAACAGGATTATGTCTACTCAATATCATTTGGAAGTTTCTTTATTCTTTCTATTGCTTTCTTGATGTATCATAGATTTTTTTGTAGGACAAGAGTTAGAAAAATTAAGGGGTTAAATATCATGCTACAACAAAAGGGGTTAAATATAATACTACAATAAAATAGATGAAAATATTTACAATTTATTTAAATGGATATAATTCTTATACTTCATAAATATTTAAATATTTCTTATATCTGTACATGTGTATACATGTGTGTCTCTATGCTAGTTTACAGTTGAAATTACTTGTTTTTATTTTTATTTTTAATTTTAATTTTAATTTTTTTTTTTCAGATGGAGTTTCGCTCTTGTTGCCCAGGCTGACTGGAGTGCAGTGGCACGATCTTGGCTCACTGCAACCTCCGCCTCCTGGGTTCAAGCAATTCTTCTGCCTCAGCCTCCCGAGTAGCTGGGAATACAGGAATCCACAATCATGTCTGGCTAATTTTTTGTATTTTTAGTAGAGATAAGGTTTCACCATGTTGACCAGGCTGGTCTTGAACTCCTGACTCATGTGATCCTCCCACCTTGGTCTCCCAAAGTGCTGGGATTACAGGCATCAGACACCATGCCCAGCCAACACTTGAAATTACTTATACCCTTGGCAGTTTATAAACTCCAATTTGCTTTAAGTCAATTTAACTGCAAACTCAGAAACACATAAGTAGACACTTGTTTGTACACATGCTTCTATATATGCACAACCACAATTTCATTGTAGTTTGTAAATTGCTGAACATTTTAAAGCATAAAGGGTAAAGTATCTAAATATTAGATGCAAAAAGAATGGTAGGCAGAGGTAATTTTACCTCCATCACCACTGAGGAGTCTTTATAAACAATAAGTTAAAACTCTGATTTTAATTTGTCAAATGCAATTGAAACCACAAAATTACAGTCACACACAAACCAGAACAAACTAAGTACTGCGGATGCTGCAGATGTTTCATTTTGCAGTTTTAAAATTCAACTACATTTTTCTTGTTATAAACAAATATGTAAGATGACTTTTTAAAATCTTTTTCTTTTTTGTTTTTGTTTGTTTGTTTGAGAGAGAGTCTCACTCTATCACCCAGGCTGGAGTGCAGTGGTGCCATCTTGGCTCATTGCAACCTCCACCTCCAGGTTCAAGCGATTCCCCTGCTTCAGCCTCCGGAATAGCTGGGACTACAGGCGCAAGCCACCACACCCGGCTAATTTTTTCTTTTTAATATTTTCAGTAGAGATGAGGTTTCACCGTTTTGGCCAGGATGGTCTTGATCTCCTGACCTTGTGATCTACCCACCTTGGTCTCCCAAAGTGCTGGGATTACAGGCATGAAATGAATGCATGCATACTCATGCTAATAAATGCTTGGGTATGCTTATATCACACTAAAGTCGCATAAATAACTCTGGCATAATACAGCGATTTATATACATTATATAATATATTTATATAAATGCTGTAAATATAATATGCTATATTATAATATACATTATACATAATATAATCTGTTTACAGATGTATAGCAAATGCTTACTATACATTAGTCTGTTAGACACCATTCTCATCTCTTGAAACATATGAGCACACAAGACATAAAGATCCCCCTTCTCCAAGTGTTTATATTCCAGAAAGGAGAGGTGGAAGTAAATAATAAATGTAATATAAGAAAATAAAAACGTAGACTAGGATAGGGAAATTGTATTATAGAGTTTTATACAATTTTATACAATCGTATAAACAGTTTTATATAGTTTGCATATTAAATACAGAGGATAGCCCTCATAGAGAAGGGGGATTTAAACAGAAGCTTGAAGGTAATTAGCCAAGTAGGTGGCTGGTAATCAGCATCCCAGTCAGAGGGAATGGCTAGCAAAGGAGGGAGTAAACCTCCTAAGCTCCAGGAAAAACAACAAGAGTTGGACAGAGCTGCAAAAGAACAAGGAGAAGGACGTGGGGAGAACAGATCAGAAATAGAATGAGGCGACACAGACTACACAGACCCTTGGTACTTCCTCTAAGGTAAATTGGGAACTACCAGACAGGTGACATGATCTGCCATATTTTAAAAGGATAACATTTTCTCTTGAGGCTAATCTTTGGAGAACTGGAAGCAGTAATCTGGATAAGCAGTTACTACTACTGGAGTCATGATGACAAGAGAGCAACAGATGAAAATTGGTAGAATCCTACACATACTTTGGATGTAGAGACAACAGGATCTCCTGGCAAACTAGATATGCAATGTGAGTGAAATAGAGGACATAAAAGGGCTTGATTGAGAGATTTCACCTTGAGTAATTGGAAGGATGGAGTTAATATTGACAGACATCGTGAAATCTGAGCATAGAATATTTGTGAGTGAAGACCTATAATTCATTTTGGACATGTGAATTTGGAATGTCTATTAGATATCAAAGGAGATATGCCAAAAAAGCAGTTGAGTATAGGAGATTAGATTTTGGGAGAGCTGAGCTGGGAAATATATATTTGGGAGTTTTCAGCATATGGTGTTTAAAACTATGAAGTTGGATGAGATCACTAAGGGCGTGGGTGTAGATAGACAGGAGAAAACTAATGCTGCTCCAACACTGTGGGGAGAACAGAAGAAACTAGCAACTGGAACTGAGAAGGAATAGCTAATGAGGCAAAAGGTAAAACCAAAGTCATGTGGGCATCTGAAAATCCAACTTTAAGAATTGTGTTGAGGAGGAGGGAATAATTAACTGAGCCAAATAAACATTATGTAAATTGTATACAAAGAGTAGTCTATACTTATGCATTTATGAGTCAGCAGGAAATTTTTGGAAGAATACTTAGGAAACTACTGGTTTGAGCAATTGTCTTGTGGAAGTGAGATGGCAGGTGACTGGAAAGGGAGATGAAGTGTTCAACACATTCAGCTATAACCACATGGTTCTACATGCATCACATGCATAAAATATGAAAATATGCTTAAAATAACAATAATCATGTAGCTATCAAAAAATACTTGAGATGACAACAGAACAGGTGAAAACCACAGATTATATTTGAAAACATTTTTTAAATGAAAAGCAATCCTCATAATAGCATCCATGGAACTAGTACTGTCATGGAACCCCAAATCAAATTCTGTTAGTCATGACTGGGACTAAACTTTACTTCCACATGATTTCTTTTAAAATGCAAACATGTTACCTGAAATGCATAATGTTAAATATGCAATCTCAAAAGTGTTTTAAATGGAATACAGCTAAAATTATACATGCATAGACAGCTAAGAAAAAACTGTATGCAACGTAAGGGAAAAATCAAAGTTCTTAGACTCTGTAAACATGAATGACAGTAGGTTGCAGAGCCTGAGAGGAGGGATTTATGATCCAATACATGGCTGCCCATGAAAGACATGGCCCATTAGAGTGTTGTGCAAGAGAGTTTATTGCAAGAGAGTTACGGAGACAAAAAATAGTCAAGAACCAGAGCTTACCAGAGTAAATAATGAGGAATGGGGTAATAACCAAAGATTTCTTGGTGTTGTAGGCCAGGAGTACATGGTTAGTCAGGATAAAGACAAGGTATCATTACTGTGGTAAGTTACAAGGTATGAGTTCACTCTAGAATGAAAGATGAAATCCCATAGTAAAATTGAAAATGTTAAATTACTTGGATTTTTCAGTGTGAGATCAGAGTTAATAATGAAACTATTTCCAGAAACAAAGTAAGTTTGGGAAATAGAGGCTATGAGAGGTTTTAATATTGTGCAATTAGTCATCAAAAAACAATCAAACTTAATTTTACCATGGTAATACTCCCTAATGCAGTTTTCTAAATCTATTTTAAACAACAAGCAATAAGCCAAAGGAAAAGTAAGAGAATGCCCTTATACATGTTGTAACTGTGTTTACTTTTCTGTTTCTATCAGAGTAAAGGCAGGTGCATTTTTTTTGGTTTGTTTTTGTAAAGTGAATTTGGTTGTACTTTTTCAAATTGAAATTATCTTATTTTCATAGAGTTTGAAACTTTTCTGGGCATTAAAGAATAGAAAAGTAAATGCATTTACAAAAATTTGTTAAATAACCATTAATGAATATATCTTGGCACTGTGTTAAAGTTATTAATCATAGCTTTGTGACTGGGAAGCAAAATATAATAATTTTTCAGGGTAGCTCTCTATGAATCCACAATACTGGGGACGTCTTCCCCAATTCTATCTGTGAAAACATTCATAACTTACCAGTTCTCCATGGTGACATAAACTAATGGACCATCTTTAAATAAATTCACTAAGAGATCCAGAATATAGCACAATGTTCTTTTTCTCTGTAGTACTGTGAAATTAGCATCAAACACAGAAGCATTCCCTATTCTTTACCTCCCCCATGGTTGTCATCTCTACACTGTAAATCATAGAGCCAGAAAAAATGAAGTTGTTTCCCTCCTGTCATTCATATTTCATAGCTTCCTCTATCGTGTGAAAGTATTTCATTTTTAGGAAGGATTAATGCCAAAAGAGTTTATTACCTTCTATCAGAAACATTTAGCTAGCTTTAGAGATCTCACTGAAGAAGTTGTTCTTAACATTTGTGGGGTGTGTGTGTGTGTGTGTGTGTGTGTATGCATACACATGGGTAATAAACATGAAATGTGAAGGCACTGCAAAAATGTTTTGAAAGATATTTAAAATACATTTCCAGTGCATTTTCTTTATTTTCATGACTGCTTACCATAGACACATGCTTCTAGAGAGTACAGAATTAAAAAGAAAACAGACATCTAAAGAAAGCAATTATCATGTTGGCACTGTAAAGCAGGTTTTTTGGCTGTTTGGTAAGACATTTATAAGAAATATGACTTTTAAAAAAGTTATGAGCACATTCTGTGTCCACCAGCTTTGTCTCACTGTGTAGGGCTGTCTCTGTGTGCCTGTTTTTGTATTAATGCATGAGGAAATGGGGGTAACTGAGAAATGGGAGTATACTTGTAAGGATGCTTATTTGTATACAATCTGCCCATGGTTTTTCCATCCTTCATCAATAAAAAAAAGAGAAAATGCCTGTCATTCTGTTCCAGAAGATGTCCAGATGAACTGTGAATAAGCAACTGTTATTCTCACAAGAAAATTGACTGAAATTTCATACTGGGTAAAAAATAATTTATCTGCAGTTATCATACACAGAGCTTCATGGAGTTACACATTAAGGTTTCCTATAATAACTTGGAAATCTACAGGAACAAGGGTAGGGGCTTCACTCATTATTTGGATGTGAAAACATGACCCACATGAATGTTAGAGATAATGGGCAACTTAGCACACTCCAAATCAAACAGCTTCATGATCCATCATTAACCTAAGTGAGCCTTCACTTTGTTGAAGCAGCCCTCTAAATGAATAGGTCATTGCCTGCTTAAAAACTCAAAGATCTGTTAATATTCCAAGAAGTTAGAGTCTATTAGATCAGACAACCTGCGCATGTACAAAATTGTAGGCACACTGGATAGCTAACATCCTTTAGTGTATACATAAATATTTTAAAGGATATTCTTTGATACTTGATTTAAACAGGGAACACTGCATGTGTGACATTATTCTGCATGAATGTGCATATGTGTCAAGTTCAAAGTAAAAGAAAAGAATCTGTAGAGAGATACTCCGCAAGAGGAAGTAAGTTTCCACTCTAAGCTGACTTTCATAATGCAATTAAATCCATTAGAGAGAATGGAATTTCAAATACTGTTCAAATTAAGGCAGTGCAGTTAGAAGCAGCAGCAATTCAGGAAGAATTAGCAATGCCCTTCTGAAGAGAGCTACTGAATTAAACCTCGGAGGGCTTTAAGATTAAGTCATTTAATTGCTACTTTAGGAGCTGCAGACAGTGCACAGAGTTGAGTCCAGGTGTTAATACTGATTCTCCTCTGTTCTCTTCAGATAACGAAACTGAATCTTAGAGCCAATTAAGGCAAACTTGAAAGGCCTTCTTCCCCCTTTTCAGTATGTTCCGAGTGTTTTGTTTTAATTGTAGACAACATGGGAAATTGAGCACATTATACATAGTGAGATATTATTAAATCTTGAGTTGAAAAGATAACCAATACTCATCCATATTATTTTGCCCTAAATTGCAAAAACTTGTTTTTTGTAGAATGACACTCATATTGTGTTTATTTTATTCCCCTAATCATTTTCACCTGAGAACACAGTTGCTGTGCCAAATACTAACACTAATAGCATGACCAGTTAATGATTAGTACATTTATAGGCCAAGGTAAATGCATGAATAAATTATAATAGAAAGTTCTATAATTCACAAGTGTGTCTTACACCCATCCCTCAATATATCCGCTTTTAACATATTATGATGTAAATTGCTCAAACTCCTTTAATATACATATGTTTAGGTGAATTTATGCACTCTTATCCATTCCTTCATTTATTCATTCACCAAACAAAAGTGATTGAGGGCTGCTATGTGCCCGTCACTATTATAGGACTTTCCTCATGGGACTTGCATTTTACACTGAAAAACAAACAGTGTAATTCAACATCATATAATATGAAGTAAGTCCTATTTTATAAAATGAAGTTGGATAAAGGTAGAGATGATTCTTCTGCAGAAGAAAGTGCTACTTTCAGACAATTGTTAGAGAACATCACTCTGATGTAATGACAATTAAACCAAGATTTACATGAAATAAAGGGGGATGCTGGGTGTGTGCCAAGGCCTTGTAGCACTGTTGAACTTGATGTAATGAGAAAGGAAATGGAGGGGCTTGACCAGATATGGTTTTTTTTGGTTTTTTTTTTTTTTTTTTTTTTGAGATGGAGTCTCGCTGTGTTACCCGGGCTGGAGTACAGTGGCCGGATCTTAGCTCACTACAAGCTCCGCCTCCTGGGTTTTTACGCCATTCTCCTGCCTCAGCCTCCCGAGTAGCTGGGACTACAGGCGCCCGCCACCTCGCCCCGCTAGTTTTTTGTATTTTTAGTCGAGACGGGGTTTCACCGTGTTCGCCAGGATGGTCTCGATCTCCTGACCTCGTGATCCGCCCGTCTCGGCCTCCCAAAGTGCTGGGATTACAGGCTTGAGCCACCGCGCCCGGCCCAGATATTGGTTTTAAGCCACGTGAAGTACTTTGATACTATATCTGAGGGTGTACATCTGGCTACTGTGTAATGAGTTGGGGTCAGGGAGAAGGGAGAGTGTAAAAGTAGAAGCAGAAATATCTGTTTAAAGACTAGTGCACAGTCCAGATGTGAGACAATAGTGTCTGGAGCGAAGGTGACTGTGGTGTAGGAAGTGAAGTTACTGGATGGAAGTTACTGGGTTTTTGAAGTTACTGGGTTGAAGACGTATTTAGAGAAGGAAGTCAGGAAGCAGTAGAATTGATATTGTACCACATGTGGGTGGAAGGGAGAGGAGCAAGGTCTCAGAAATGACCCTTAGGTCTTAAGAAATTGGATGCATAATTATGTTATTTACTTAGATAAAGAAGATTAGAAAAATGGGTATATTTTGGTTGTGGTAAAGAGGAGCAGAAATGAAAAGTTTGGTTTTGAACAAGTTGAGTTTCAAGTGACTGTTAGATGCCTAGATAGAAATATTGAGCAGGCATTCTGAATTGAAGTCAGCAGAGGCTTAGAAGTAAAGGCATAGATTTGGAAATAGGCATCCAGATGGCATTTAAACCCATGCTACTTGATGCAATTACCCCTTCAGTGATTCTCTAGATAGAGAGATGAGTGGGCCTGTGATGGTGCCCTGGGATGCTCTGATAGATGTATTTACAGGTCAAAAGACACAGAGAACTCAGAAAAAGAGAATAAGAAGAAGCACTCAGTGATGACAGAATAAAACCAGAAACTAATTTTTAAAAAAGCACATGAAAGAATTTATGTGAAAGAAATCATCTAAACATTAGAATTACTGGATTTTGAATTTTGATGGATACTGTCAAATTTACCTCCCCAAAGATTCTACATTTTACAATCCAGCCAAAACTCTATGAGATAGGTCTGTGCTTTTGTGATATTTTGTGTGTTTTAAATAAGTATGACCTTCATTTTTGTTTTTAAAAAGTAACACCTGCTTGACAATATCCCTATCTGGATGTGTGTGTAAACCTCTGGGCCAGGGCAGATCACATGCCATATATATTCATTTATACCTCTTTCCCTCATCACTACTGGTGTTACATAATTGTAAGCATATAAAAATTAGTTGTCCAGCACACCAACATGGCACAAGTATACATATGTAACAAACCTGCACGTTATGCACATGTACCCTAGAACTTAAAGTATAATAATAAAAAATAATAAAAAAATAATAAAAAATTGTCAACAAAATGTAAAATGCTGAGATTTGAGTATATTAAAGACAATCTTTTAAATACTGCTGTTAAAATTTATACTGTTAATGTTTAATATAAATAGGAATTTGCCCTATGTGTTAGATTACTTGACACAACTACAATTCCTTCCAATGACATTCTCAACAACAGTTCTTATACTGGGCTTCCTTCTATTAGGATCTTATATTGGTGAACTTCCTCTAGTAGGTGTTAGAGCACAAATACTGGATAGTTATTAATATAACTGGATTTCTCACGATAAGACACTCTTTTACTTCAGAAATTTATTCGAGGTTTTCCATTCTTACCTAAGTAAACATATAACTTTAAGCCTTACCAAGAGCTTGTTTTGCACTTTTCACTCACTATCATTTCCTAGTAATTAGGAAAGAGTAGAGTTTCAGTAAAATCTTGCTTTAAAATCTGCCTGTAATCACTTCCCTTAAAATAATGGCAACCCTTCATGGAAATATTGACTCAGAAAGTTGCAGGAAGACACTTCATTTGGATATATTGTTATCTGCTGTTACTTCAATCATTCCTACATTCTTTACTCAGAAATAGTTTTAAATACATCATTTCATTTAGTGCTGATGATAGCACCCCAAAATATATTTTCTCTGGTAGAATGGAGACTATTACTGTTAATTTCCTCTAGTTTTCAACATTTACTGAGCATTACATTTAAAACAATTTTAAAACTCTTTCCATTACATTTAAAAATACTATTTTTGATCATTTAATTAGTATCACATTTTGGTTGATTATTTCCTATTAATCCTTTTCTGAATAAACATTGAACTGCCAGATAAAATTATGATTTTTAAAAAATACTGTATCACTGGCATTATTAAAATTAATGACATTTTCTAATTGTATCCTTCATCTATTCTCCAGATATTATAAATTTTCATGTTCACTAAAACTTTAATCCATCATTTAATTCCCTTTTACTGTATGTATATGTATGATCAGCTTCTTTCTTTCTTTTCTTCTTCTTTTTTTTTTTTTTTTGAGACAGAGTCTTGCTCTGTCGCCCAGGCTAGGTGCAATGGTGCGATCTCAGCTCACTGCAACCTCCGCCTCCTGGGTTCAAGTGATTCTCCTGTCTCAGCCTCCTGAGTAGCGGGGATTACAGGAGTGCGCCACCAAGCCTGGTGATCAGCCTTTTTTTAATGATTTCTATTTTATCTGTTCATGTGCTCAAGTCTCTATAAAAAAAATACTACAAACTTCCCTTCATTCTGTACTTACTCTCTAATTACCTCCTGTTGTCTCTTTACTTGACATGTCAACCTTTTCAAATATGATGACAAAAGTTTCATCACAATGTAAACTTACTAATTTTTCATTCCAGGAATATCCATGTCTGTCCATTGAAAGTATTCTTTTTTTAACCTTCCAGTGATTGTTTTATCTACTTAATCAATGACTGATACTGTCACTGTTTTTTAGTGATTACTCTACATTTCATCTTACCTAATGTGATGTCAGATTAATAACCTATTCTTTCTTTCAAATAACGTAACCATCTTGCAAGACTTTATCCCCTAATTTTGTTATTCTTGGCCAGTATTTTGGTTCATTTATGTAGCTCGATAAATTTTTAATATTATTGTTCATACATGATCGAAGTTTGTTAGCCACACCCGCATGGTCACCATTTTCTTTGCTTCTCAGTCCTTCTTGCATCTCAGATCTTCTGTCTGGGATCATTTTCCTTCTTGAAGCATATTGGTTAGATAGTTTATCAGGGAGGGACGCCGGTGATTTTGTTTGTTTGAAAATGTCTCTACTTTTGAAAGAGAATTTCTTCAGTGTATAACTCTAGCTTGGCTATTATTTTATTGGAGTTAAAATGGAATTATGTGTACACATTTCTGGTCTCTCCTTGTTGTCACTAAGAATTCTGATTCAGTCTAATTGTTATATTTTGTAGATAATCTGTCTTTTTCCCCCCATTTTGGAAATCTTTATTTTCTGTATTGTACTTTTTTGTATGCTGTACATAAGTGTGGATTTTTTTTCTCACCATATCATATCACGTTTAGGATATACGGTGCTTCTTCAGAGTGAGGACTCACATTTCATCAAAAAATTGGTTTTTTTTAGACGAGTCACTTGAGAACCCCTTTTACCCCAACTTGACAAAGTTCAGCATGTAACAAATCGCAGACACTACGTATTTTCTTCTAACCCCGTGTGCCAGCTCTAGCTATAGTTACCCTCTACAAATCTAGCTTAGAGATGAGGAAGGTTAAAAAGAGAAAGACCTGACCATGATGAGTGTTATCTGTGGGGTAATATCCAACTAAATTAACAGAATAACTCAAGGATCAAAAAGTTCAATAACTTTTCCTAAATTGCTCATGGAATAATCCTCAAATTATGGCTTCAAATAATTGTCTGACTCAAGTTTTGAACTTTCCACATCATCATGTAGACAGTGCATCAGGTCTCTCATCTTTGTACATGGGGGAATTTTTTTTGTATGTTATAATAATTTTACAGGAAATTGGAATTATAGAACCTTTTGATTTTATGGTGCACTGGTTATATTCAACCATACTTGTATTTAGCATCCTGCTTTGCCAGTAAGTCTAAATACACAACCTATGTCCTAATGCTTGACTATATATTTGGACTTGGAACCAAGCATGCATCATTCAGCCATTTGAACACATAGTAAAAACAATACATTTTAAGAGGCAAGAGTAACATATATCCATTTGAACACATAGATTTAGGGAATAATACGTAAGTTCTATATTTCCCTAATGGGTATCAGTGTACAGATTTGAGTCTTATTTTTTCTCAGTAGAATCTTCACAAATATATGCATGAGTGTTTATATTTTAAGAAGAATTTTACATTGTTCAAGAAACACATATCTTATATTCAAAGTAATATAAATCCATTTGTAGAGAAATGGCTTAAATATTCACGGAGCAAGGGTAATGGAAGAAAACTAATGTGAAAAAAATACCTGAAGCATAATGAAGATTTAATTTATCCCTTAATACCATCAGCTATAACATGATAGACACAAATCTGAATACAGCTAAATTTATAAGACTGGTAAACATATGCCTTGTTTTCAATAATTTAACAGGTGCTTACTAAATGAAGTGAAAATTAATAATTGAGTAAATGAATGATTGAATTCTTAAAGCATTTATCTATAATCTCATAAAAGGAGATTATGTAGAGTTCATCTGCTATTTTAGAACAATCATAACTCTCAGTCTGTTGTAAAAATGTTATTTACTCCATTTTATTAATCATCTTCTGATGAGATGCTTAAAAACAACTTTGAGTAGCTACTATTGATATTCTATACAGGCAGCATAGTACACATTCATACACACACATTTTCCTTTTGAAGTTTGGTTATGATATATTACCCTTCTAGCATAGTAAGTCAGGAAAAAAACTGCAACTGTCTTAAAGCTGAAAGTTAAAATGCTTTTAAAAGCTATGAGTTTAAATCGTTCAATTATTATGCATTAGCAGAACAAAAAGCTCCCAGTAAAAATAATACATTTTCAATTATTTAATGATTAAATGTATTTTGGGGTACTATTTAACCCTATTCATAAAAATAAAACACAATATTTGTTAAACAGGAAGGATATTTTCCACCTATAATTTAACATAAATAGGGATATCAATTGGTACTAGATTATAAGCAAAATGTTCTCTATTGATGTTGTAATGATCACATGATAATTTATGACATAGTTACTTTTAAAACGGCAATAATTTGCTAGAAGATGAACAGGATAATATCTTACTTTAAATGAGACATCTGTAATCACTCTTTCCCTTTGGAAGTATGAAGAAATTTACAACAGAGTCTGCTAGTAGGTCATTTTATTACCCAAGCCCTTCGATTTTATATTTTTACGTGAAAACATGGCTCACTTTTAAAGAGAGCCATCACTCTATGAATCTTCCTATCATGGCAAGACTGATTTGATGTTCATCACAATGCATTTTAAAAGGCAAGAGTGACATATATCCTTATTAATCTCATAATGATAAAGGATTGATTTCAACCTATATCCCAAACTGTTACATGAAATAGGCTCTGCCAAAATATCAGGTTCCAAAGATGCTCAATTTAAGGAGATCAGTTTTACGCTCCATCCTCAAAGGATAGAGTCATATGAGGTGTAAGTATGTCACGTGAGGCATTAAGAGAAATGTTCTTTCTCATAAACTAAACGCTGTGCTGTAGTAAGAACTTAATACATATCGTTCTGCACGCGGAACAAGCGACTCACACTCCCTCCACCCCCGCCCCGACAATAATGCAGCTTTCTGTTTTTTGTAGGAATTATCTAAAATGGTCACATCACTAAGCAGATCAGTGAGAGGAGTGAGTAGAAAAGAAAAAAGCACTTGTGGTTTAAAAACTTTCCCCTACTGCTTGGAAATGGCACACCTCAGTAGAAGTTAAAAACACAGGAAGCAGAGATTTACTGAACACCACAGAAAATCAAAAATATATTTTTTTAATGGGGAAGGAGATTAACAATGACGGGGTTAATCTTGGAAGTTAGTCTCTGAAGTAAGAGTTATTAATTAGGAGAAAAATATGTTATGTTCTAGAATTAGATTTTCAAGTTAATAGGAAACCTCTTTTTACTTCAGTCCTTTTCATGGAAGGTGGAGAAACAGTTTCTAAATCTTATTGCTGAATAACTTGATGTATCAGTTAAATTACTTAAAGGGAAGCCCCTATTTTGCATGTGGCTATCCACTCAATAACTCCAAAACAATGTGTCAATCACCTGTTCATGGTTTAGGCAAAGTAACCATCTACCTTTCAATTCTGAAGAGACATTCTGCTAGAATCATGGAAACATTTATAATAAAAACTTATTCGGCTGAATTCCCCGCTAGACATAATAATAAAAATATATAAGATGATATTTTAAACTGTCTTGGATAATTTAATGATGAAGTGCTGCCACTGAATGATGAGGTTCAGTATTTCTTGACAGCTGTGTGTCTGGACATTATTTTGTAACCTTACAACTGCTCAGGTATACAGTGAAGACCAAACTAATAGCTCCTTGGCATGGTTGAATTTTTCCTGTTTTTGTCATGTATAGTGTAATTTAAAACTGTAAACACATTTTCAGAATCTACTCTATTTAAATGTTTTCCCCCTCAGTATGTAAGGTAATTTTCTAGCTGAGCAGTTTGTGAATGAGCTTCAAAATACTCGATGAGAAATTGAGAATCATGAAATGGTCGCAGAATCAGCCAAAAGTATGTCAGTTCCCTCTCCAGAGAGTACAGAGAAATGTGACTATAAGAGATATCAAGTATTCTCAAGTACAGAGGTTCTAAATACACTGTGGTCCTGATGTAGCAAAAAACAAACAATGATGTTAAAAACATAAGAAAATACTTATAAAATGCTGAAGATCTTTTTTGAAAAATGATTTGCCATTATGTCCTATATCACACATATTTCCTCCTTGTTAAATGTATCACCAAATGATTAATAACCTTAAAATAATTTGGAAATGCATATTATATAACCCACAGCAGATCTGGTAATCTATCTCTTTCATTTGTCCCAGATTACTTTTGTGGTAGGAAACTCAGATGGCTGAACCATGAGAGGCAGGCCATTAAAACATTTAAATGGTTTTACAGTGGCATTTTTTAAATGAAGAATGAAGTATATAAATTTCAGCGTCAGTGGAGAAATGAGTGAGGGGGGTCGGTATTTCTGGAAGCTCTTTGAAAATAAAGCATTCATTATTTTGTTGTAAAAATCAGATATCTATAAAGCCATTTATAAAATAACTAGTTGGATATCTAACGCATCTACTTATTTTCATTGGAAAATTTAGCCATGCCAAGACGCATTTGCGGTTAAAACATTTCTTTCCCTCCTCTTTTCATGTAACCTCTCACGCTCTGAGGACCAGACTTGTTTAGAACTTACCGAAGTTTCCTAAAGCAAAACCACGCACAAGCTCCTAATTCAGCTGCCAGATCTGTGTGCAGCTTCGTTCAGCTTCTCACTACGCTAGGCATCACTTTATTAATCATGTATGAATTTCTGTGTATGCACCCTGAAGCTATCGCACACACGCGATGCAATCTCAATCAAAAACGGAAGCCTTACCTGATGGCAGAAAAGGCAGTTGCAGGAGCAGCAGCAGGGACGGCCGCAGCAGGGTGCCAACAGCCCAGCCTTGCGCGGAAGGTGAGACCCTTCTCTCCTGTTTCCCCTTTCCAAATCACTGTGCCAGCACACTGCTTTGCATTTTGTCCCTTTTCATTCACAGAAGGTTCTCCAGGCCGGGCAGCCAGTAGACACCACTTTGTTCCTGGAAGAGGCTGCCTCTCTTCTCAGAAACGCCTGGACCCCTCTCCGTGGCTCCCTCCACATTTACCCTTCAGATCAATAATGCTTTCGGAGCGGCTGGAGCTCAACTGCAGCGGCGAGCGGCGAGCCAATGGGGGCCCAGGATTCCCTCCTGTCATCTCCCCGCCCTCAAAACAAAACACAGCGTGCCTTTGACACATCATTGAGTTGTGAAAAGTAATTGAATCCTATATTTGAAATGTATCTTGTTTGTTCTTTTTCCCCCCTAGCGTTCATTGTAGAATGCTTTGAATGAATCCGAGGACTCCTTAGCTCTCAGAAGACTCATTAAAGGAGCTAGCGGAGAGTGAAGATTAGGCGCTGAGAAAGGGATAGCACCTGGGTTAGCATCTGAAGCTTTGCTTTTTAAATGCTTGAGGTCTATCGCATATCAGAGAACTGTCAACTGGGAGGAAAAAGTCGTGAGTTCTATTAGTCTTTCCGCCACTAAGTCGCTTGAGTCTTTTATTTTGTGAATCAAGACAATTAATTACGTTTACCTGGAAGCTGTTTCATTGTTTAATTGTCTAAACGAGAATCAGATGCTTATTGTGGTAATAACCATGTGCAAGCAATTTCTCCTAATCCATTTACTTGTTTCTAGGCTGATTTAACTTGGTTCAGATTCTATGAAGAAGTAAAGATTGTTAAGACTATATATATTAGTCTGGTCTGTTTTAATTTTGTCGTGTTTAAATATTGTAAGATTTTAAAATTAATGTTAACTTCTCTTTATGAGAGAATTTATTAATAATTACATAAAACTTTATAGAATATTATAATGGCAATAAAATATTACAATGAAAAGTACAATTGTTGAAAACCTATTCCTCCAAAAGCCACAAAACAACTTTACATTCTTTAACCATGATTATATTCCTTGGTGTTTCACTATTAAAATGCTAATTATTGAATAAACATTTGCTTAAATATATTCACCAAGAATTGTGTATTTTCTAAGAATCTCAGTCATTTTATTATTTAGACATCAAGAATGCCACAATATTTCAGGTAATCATTTAATTTTGTTCTATAAAAAATCTCGAGTACAGAGTCTCAATACAGTTTTAAAAATATGTCTATGTACAGTAGGATTGGTAGCTCAAATTGCACAAATAATAATGTCTTTTCAATGCTAGTGTGGAAAAAGAATAAAATTATTGTGACTCTCTGAAATCTTTTTGTTTCACTGAATACAAATGGGTTGATGTAGTTGGTGTAGCCAAGCTTTGTGTATCGTGACAAATTGAAATGGCCTGGGGAGACTTTACAAACAAAACAATTTCGTGACCTGTCTATCATGTGAAAGGAGGCATGGAAAAATGTAATATTTATACACTGTATGCTGTGTCGCTATAACAAGGTGAATGCTAACTTTATTGTAACTCATTTATGTAGCCAATAAAATTTCATTCAGGGCAGTCTCTGGCTAAGTTTGGTCACCTGGATTTTGTGAAGAAAAGAATATGCTGATGAAAAAATGAACCATAAACATTGCTTTTCCCTCAATTGTATAGTATATTTTTCATTTATTTAAATTCCTTTTTTGATCACAAATAATAGGTCATTGGCTACAGAACACTGTCTTTGTTCCACAGGTCAAGAGTTCTCAATGTGTGGTCCCCGGACCAGTAGCAAGAACATCACCTGGGAACTTACTGAAAAGACAAGTTCTCAAGCCCTTCCCTAGCCTATCAAATGAGAAACTTTAAGAGAGTAGGACCCTGCAATCTATGCTTTAATATCCCTCTGGATGCTTCCAATGCACACTCAGGTTGGACAGTCATTGCTCTAGCTAAGGGGTCTACAAACTACAACAGAAGACCAGCCAGCTGCTTTTGTAAAGAAAGACTTACTGAAATCCAATGTTGCCGATTTTTTATGTATTGTCCATGACCGCTTTTGCATTACAACGGTAGAGTCGAGAAGTAGTCACAGAGAATTACAACATGAAGCCTAAAATGTTTGCTATCTGTCATTTAAAAGATAAATGTTTTGACCCCTCCTGGGGCACTATAAGATGTGCAATATTAGTACAAATGGCAAAAGTTGGAGAAAAAAGAGCATCTGAAAGTGGAGTGGAGAAGATCAAATTAACGAAATCAGTGAGATTTGAAAGAGATTGAAAATGACCATGTAATAAATTACATTGGTGTGCGTGTTTTGCAGATTTTTGCTGCTCTCCCTGTAGGAGGGATGCACTTCTCTGCAGTCTTGGTATCTGATTTAGTATGAAATATGAATGGAAAACAATATTGCCATTTCCAAACAGAATATTGAAGAACAAATATAAATTTGTGCGCACTTTATCAGCATGGGTTGTTGAAAGAAGAGAATACTGGAGTCTTATTCATCCCTAGATGGACATGTAGTATGGCAGGATAAAATAGCTTTTAGTTCTACACCACTGAGATTTGGGTATTTTTTGTTACTATACTAGTAGTATCTAATATCTCCTGACTAAAGCAAGTTACAATTAATGTAAGCAGAGGTAGGAAAACAAGCATTAAAGCAAATATAATGACTGGGACAAGATATTTGCCTGGAAACTCAAAAATTACTTTTGGGAAAATACAATAAATCAATAGAATTTGTTTAAGAAAATAAAGACTTCAAAGATAAAAATGGACACTAAAACATTAGGACAAATAATTAAGGCTAAGGATATCAAACTTAATTTATTGGCAATGGAAGCCATAAAAAGCTGTTTAGAAAAGGAATGACATCATCAAAATTATGCTATAAGATTACTCTGTTGGCAAGGAAGAGATCAAAGGGCAATAAACAAAGGAAAATTCATCACAAAACCGTGAAAAATTAAACCATGATGTAATATGAGCCACTATTCAAGTATTATTACCCCTATACTTACATCCAGTGAGTCAAGTTTCATCAGTTTTACTTCCTAAATACTATTTAAAAGCATCATTTTATCATTTGCTTTATCCACCATTATCATTGTCATTGTTGTTGCATTGCATTGATTGAACTTTTACTTCCAAGACATTTGTAGCAGTCTCTTAATGGGTATCTCTGTCTCCTCTACATTTTATTATCGGTTAGCTGCACACAATTTTATACAACCATATACAAACAATTGTGAAGATTTGTTTCACAACTTTTTTGCTGCCAGACCCAACTAGACTATGGGGCATTTCCAGTATCCTTGAAGACGGAGGGAAAGAAGATATAAAAACAAGGGAATTCTTATTCAGACAACAAAAACCAAAACTTTTGCTCTGAAGTGACTAACACCACTTCTGTGTATATACCCTTGACCAAAGAAAATCACAGACACATTGTTAAGCCGGAGGTTAATATGACAGAGATATATAACCTTTCTAGAGAGAACCACATAGAGGCCAGTGATCATTTTGAAGAGTAATACAATCTACCACATTCTCTTCTGACCCCAAAACAACAAAGAGATGAAGTTGCCTACCAGGTGGTCTGCAACTATGGAAAAGATCATATTTTCTTTATCTGCGTTCTGCCATATCATATGTTGTACACATTCAATTGAAATGATTTGAAAGAGAAAAAGGTAAACAAAAGCAAGAAATTGCATCAGAATCGTTGATATGTATTTAATTATAGATACATAATGTAGGGAAAAGAAATATTCAGTGTTCAGTGTTTTTAGATCCTGAAAATTGTTGATCTTGCTTGCATTCCCATCGAAGCAGAGGATGAATGAAAGGCCCATGTGCATATAGTTTATGTGTCAGATTATCTTCAGAGTCAATGTAAAGGGGCTTTATTGAGGTGACCACTGTGGGTAACATGGCTTGATTACACTCAGATTTCTGGAGAGATATACAGAATATCCCTCAGAATTTTCCAAGCAAAAAACAGAAAACTCCTTCCCTCATTGGCCTAAGGTTCCCCTCAGGGATGTAACTCTGCCCTCTTTTGAAATATATATACATATGTATGCACACTGACTCCTATCATCACCCCCTTTCGTGTAGAAAGAGTCTGAGGGCAGAAGGCAAAGACAAACCATGCTCACTTGAGAAATTCACCATCAGCAAAATAGTGAATCACAGCCATGTGGATCTAACCCTCCAGCTGCAACTGAAATCAGAGGGTTTATGAAAATGTAAGCTGTCATCTGATCGCATAGGATGATATTTATGTCAATAACAAGGGCCAGGGCCAGGGCCAGGTGCGGTGGCTCTTGCCTGTAATCCCAGCACTTTGGGAGGCCGAAGTGGGTGGGTCACTTGAGGCCAGGAGTTCGTGACCAGCCTGGCCAACATGACAAAACTCCGTATCTACCAAATACACAAAAACTAGCTGGGAGTGGTGGCGCGTGCCTGTAATCCCAGCTATTTGGGAGGCAGAGGCACAAGAATCGCTTGAACCGGGGAGTGGGAGGTTGCAGTGAACCAAGACCGCACTGTTGCACTCCAGCCTGAGTCTGATGAGACTCTGTCTCAAACAAACAAACAAACAAACAAACAAAAAAACCAAGTGACAGAAGGAAAGAGAAGATAGGTTCACAGAACTGTGATATTGAGTATTTTGGCATTCAGATTCAGATTAAGGAGTAATATCCAGATAGACTAGGAAGAGCAGATGATTCATGAACTATTGAATACAACCTGCTGTGCCAGAGCACAGCAGAAAATGGAGACTGGACTAGTTATCCAGTAGCAGTAATAGTAAAATACTATGATATCCATGACTAATAATAAGTAGATTGGTTTACTGAGCACCTACTAGGCATCAGGCATCCTATTAAATATTTTACTTATAGTTTTACACCACATGTGAAGATGCTACTATTATTTTATCTAGTTTACAAATGAGAATAACATTTGGTGGTCATATAGTACCAGTGGAGTCAGGATCTGGGTTATGGCAGCTGAACTCTGTTTTTGTTGTCATTGACCTCTAATGCTTGCCTTTCATATTTCTTTACTGTCATGTGATACAGCAGAATAGAGTTATTGATGTCAATGGTGCAAAATATTTTGATTACTAAAAAACACCATTGTGCCCTCACAAATTGACTGGTTTTAAATATTCATCCAACAAGTTACTGTTGAATCCTATAATATACATTGCTTTGTTAAGGCAAATGGCGAATACAAAATAGTGAACAATATGATCTCTGGAAACCAAAGAAAAAGTCTTTGGCTGTCAGAAGTGTACAGCAACTACGTATTTTACCACCAACTACATGCCAAACCAAGGGTATATACAATAAAGTATTCTTATAATGAAAAACTTTATCCCTATCATAAATGCATCTCCATTCGGAATAAAAATAAGTATAACATTTAAAAAGGAAAGCTTTGTCATAAAACAATGCCCTTCAGACTCAGCAAAGTTGCAAACGGGTAGAGATCAGACTTACTTTACTGATGTTCTCACTGACTTGACTAGAAATGTACATTTGACTCAACCCTTACATGGAATACACTAATTTTCAAAGTCCGTACATATGCTTGTTACCTTATTCAAAAGACCCAAGAGTAATGTAAAAAAAAAAAAAAAAAAGTCAGTGCCATTTTATAGATGTAACTGATGCTTAGTTAGAAGAGAAATAATCTTGGCAGGGCGCGGTGGCTCACGTCTGTAATCCCAGCACTTTGGGAGGCCAAGGTGGGCAGATCACCTGATGTCAGGAGTTCAAGACGAGCCTGGCCAACATGGTGAAACCCCCGTCTCTACTAATAACACAAAAAAATTAGCTGGGTGTGGTGGTGGGTGCCTGTAATCCCAGGTACTCGGGAGGCTGAGGTAGGAGAATCGTTTGAACCCAGGGGGTGGAGGTTGCAGTGAGCTGAGATCACGTCATTGCACTCCAGCATGGGTGACAGAGTGAGACTCCATTTCAAAAAAAAAAAAAAAAAAGAAGAAGAAGAAAAATAATCTTTTGCTCAAGGTCATACACTGAATTCTGACAATCAGTGTCAGGATTCAGAATCATGATTTATACTTGGTGGATGTAATTGGAATGCCTTTCTCTTCTTTCTCAAAGTGATGCCTGTGAAAACTGAATTATCAGATTTAGTACTAACTGGTAAAGCTTTCTACTTAGCCTGAGAGCCGCCATCAATGAGTGAAATCCAAACTCTCACCTTACTACCACCCCATTGCTCAAAAAAATAGGACAAAATACATTTTGGGAACAGCTATGGGTTGTTAGTGAGTATGTAAAAAGGAGAGATACAAGAAATATTAGCAATACTGATATGTTCTGAGGTTATTAGAGAAGACAACAAAATATAACTGGGTTTAAAATGGGTCCTTAAAAAGGAGTATAATTTGGAGAGGTGGGAAGATCCCTACAGGCTTGAAGCTACTATAAACCAGACTGGTTACAGTTAAGACTTATGTTGTGACAAATTAATGAATAAACAAGTTTGGTTAACCTATGTTTATTATATATATTAATATTAATATATATTAATATGTTATGAATATATTTATTAGTATATATACTATATTACAATATAGTATAGAATATAAGTATATATTATATGTAATATATAACATATAGTTGTATAAATTATATATATTTATTAATTATAAAATTAAAATATTTTATTTGATTGCTTTTTAATCTACTGGGAATCAAGAAAAAAATAACACAAGATGTGATTATGGTGCCGAGATGGCTAGGGCATGGATCAAGACAAACAAGGAAGGAATAAAATGAAGTATTTTGAAATAATTTTGAAATGAGAAATTAAAAGATACTATCACTTCTTGGACATAGATAATGAGGCACAGGATTATGTTAGACATTGATCTGAATTTTCAAGTTTAAATAAAAAAAAATCATGCCATTAACTAATACAGGAAGTTTGGAGTCAGCATTACTCAGGAAGATGGATTTGGTTTAACATTTATCTGTATGAAAAAAGTTTAAATGATGAAAATATTATCCAACCCATGATACAACTGTACATCCAGACCTCAACTTTATGTCAATAATAATAACATTAACAAATTAATACTGTATAACATGTTATAAAATAAGTATATGCAATCCATTAGATTTTCTTGCTATTGGCGAGTATGCATTCAAGAAATTCAAACATATGTTAATACTTTAGAAGCACCTAATAAATTTAAAAATGTGTTCCCTTTTAGGTGTTTTGTTGATCTTAAAACAAAGTCCACTTATTTTAAAACAAAATCTATTTTCTGATAAGCAGTGATTATATATCTTTGATATCACGTCTCCTAGACATACATATAGATATAGATAAAATCAAAATTGGATATAGTAAAATTATATTTAATATATAATATAAAATGTATTTTCTATCAATATCCCGGTTTTCATTTTGTCAGGTTTGAGCTGCTCTTTTCTATATTTTCAGAGTCCATTTTTAAAAAAAATTTTGTTAGCAATGTTTAGTTAGCAACATTATTATTTGTTTTTTTTTTTTTGTATTTCTCTCTGTAAAATGATATCAAAATAAAAGCATATTTTAGTGCTTGTTCAAATGTTGGGGTTCCTAGTTGAATATCTGACACTGAAATTCTCCAACCAAAAAGTGGGAAATTGTGTTTGTATATAATTAAATATAAGTAGGGAGAGAAAAAAAGGAAAGAAATAAAAAAATAGGTTTTGAAATGTCTAAAGCCATATGTTTTTCTCATATTATTCTTCCTGGCTATTCCTGTGTGAAATAAAACATACATCCTGCAGAGACCAGAAGCCCTAAGACACCTCTCTCAATTATGTCTTTGGCTATGGTATGTCATTTATTTGATCCTGCAACTCAGACTGACTTAAAATAATATAATTAAACAATTCTTAAATGACCTCATTTTAAAGAATCCCACAAACATCTAATCTTCGAAAAAGATAAATTGAAAACTAATAAAAAAAATGAAGGCAGTGGGCAAATAAAGGTCATTTTCCTTTTTTGTGATATTATCCACTCAGCGTTGTATCAGATCATCTAAGTCAAAGTCCCAAGACTACTCTTGAAAAATAATAAAATCTTGAAGTAGAGAGAGATGGGTAAGTGTGCCTCATCATAATACAATGCAAAATAAAGGCATTAAACATGAGCCAACATAACACAAACCCAATACCAGGGTATCTGTTGTAGCATCATTCTATTCAATGCTAGAGTAGACGTACTGGATTTTACTTGAACATGACAATACACAGGCCTATGCTCCTTTGAGATCTCTGAGGACTTTATATGATAAATAGCCCATTCAAAGTCAGCATACTTACATCAAGGGCACCCAAGGATAGGCATAGTTTCTGATAAATGGCCAAGCAAATTTCATTCCATTTGCAATAAAAGAGATGATTATAGGAAACTTTTAAGGGATACTGGAAATCACTACATTACAAAATGACAGTTTTTAGAATGTCAAATTCCTTACTGTTGCTTAAGTCAAATCTATGAGTCCTGGGCGATGAAGACCTGTCTAAACATAATTATGCATGAGGATAATCAAGAGAGTTTTATTTTGCTATAACGTCTTCATGATTAAACTAATGTGTGATTTGAAAAAAAAAAAAAGACATTTTGAAGCAAAATGAATAGAAATACCGTCCAGAAATAAACAGAAATATTAGTTGTACAAAAACATCTAAGACGATAATGAAGAACACTTAGAGAAAAGAAGACTTAGTTGAGACAATAAGCAACTTCTTTTATGTTTTTTCATGTGGAATAAGCATCCAACTAGGTCTGCTTGGATTCACAGTGCGAAATGATACCCAACAGGCAGAAGTTACAGATTAAAGCTGACCTTCCAACACCTAAGTGGAATAATCAAAAGATAAAATCATTTGCATGAAGATATAAAAACATCTCTTAGAAGTGCTATATGTGTACACACACACACACACACATATTTAAAACCGAACAACTTCATACCTGCAGAATGGTAGGATGACAAGAATTGTTTTTCTGCTAATATCAGATCAACGATGTACATGCCATGTCAATTCTCATTTGCTTGACAGCTTCAATTTGAAAGCAATTCAAACGATTTCTGATATACCTTATTTTTATCATCCTTATTTATTACTTGCAGAACATGAAATCTACTCATTCTAAAAGTTTAAAGCAATGAGTGTTAATAAGGTCACACGTTTGTACAATGATCACCACAATCCAATTTTAAAACATTCACTTCACCCCAGTAAGATCCTTGGTACCAATTTGCTGCCAGTTCGTCCTCAATTGAACCCCAACCCCAGGTAACCACTTACCTATTTCTATAGGTTTGCCTTTCTAGACATTTAATATGAAAGGAATTGTACAACATGTTAATATTTGTACCTGGATTCCTTAAATCAGCATCATATTTTTGAGTCTCATCTGTATTCATTCCATTTGTGTTGTTGTACAGTATTCCATTGCTTTCATGTATGTAGTATTCCATTGTTTGGATATTGCTCCCATGTTCTGTTCATCCATTTACTGGTTAATAAACATTTGGATTGTTTCTACTTTTTAACTCTTATAAATAAGGCTGCTGTGTGATACCCAAGACTCCGTGAGGACAGCTTTTTAATTTTCCTGGGAAGGTTTCTTGGAATGGGATCATTGAGTTTTAAGGTAAGCATTTTTTTGAAAAAGAAACTGCCATTCTGTTCATCAAAGTGCCAGTTTACTTTTCCATCAGCAATGTAAGAGGATTCCATTTGCCATATCCCTGTCAACATTTTGTATTGTCTGTCATTTTTATTACAACCATTCTAGTGGGACAAAGTAATATTTTATCATGTTTTAATTGGCATTTCTCTACTGATTAATAATGTTGAGTGCCTTTTTCATGTGATTATTAGCCATTTATATATCTGTTTTCATGAAACATTGAAGCTTTGCTCATTTTTAATTGGAATTTGGCTTATCATTGTAAGAGTTCTGTGCATATTGTGAAAATTAAGAGAAATATGGTTCGCTAATATTTTCTCCCAGTCTTAATTTTCTTAATAATAACTTTTGAAGTGCTAGAGTATTGTCTTTGATTACTTTTAAAAAATATGTTTTGTACTTATGTTACTGTATCTAAGGACTTTTTCCCCAAGTCAGGTCACAAATATATTCTCCTATATTTTCTTCTAAATGTTTTATTGTTTTAGATATTACATTTAGGGGTATAATCTATTACTAAATAAATTTTGTATTACATGACAAAAGTGCTAAATTCATCTTTTTGCATAAAGATATCTAATTTTCCCAGCACCAGTTGCTAAAAAAAAAAAAAAAAAAAAAACTTTTGGTTTTTTCATTGAATTGCCTTGGCACCTTTATAGAAAATCAATTGAAGTAGAAGATGACAAATTCTACAGACTATGAATATCTTGGCGTCGTTTTTTTCCTAAAAGTAAGCCATAGATAACAGGGAACAAATGAAGAAAATTAATGAGGCAGGAATATTCTCTTTCTGATATCCATAGCTCCTCTAATGGCATAGTAACCTGAGATTTGTGTAACAGCCTGCCAAATCAAAATTCAATGTTTAGTTATTTGACATTAACTCTTTGATTGTGAGAACAGAAAAATTACTTGAATTTGTATGTTTTTGCAACAAGCCTTGTTCTTTTTCAATACTCTTTTTAAAAGTACTTAGTTGGGAGCTTTTCTTATCTCTTCTTATTTATTTATTTATTTATTTATTTACTATTGTGGTGTTTAGAATACTTTTATTAAAGTATCTGAGTTCTTTCTATATTTCACTATACTTCCTTACTGCACTTACCATTTAGTAGGTTAATTATGTGTTGACACAGTTTACGATAAGAGCTGTAGTCCATATGGTAATAGGAGGACAGGATCTATCAGAGCGTGCTTTTTATAATAGCTTTGCTAAGAGCTGTTATAGTTGCCAAGTGAGAGAACTACTCAACTTAAGATATTCTTCAGGGAATAGAGGGTGATCTTTAATATTACAGGCGAGAAAGCTGACTCTGAACTACTATTATAGCAACTTAATGGTTCCCAGTGGGAGATAGTTACAGGATTTACTTTTTACATCCTGATTGGGGAAAAGTCATGCATGCACCCATGTCGTGTGTAAAGAACTCATTTGGAATAAGCTATTTGCTGTTATAGAGTGTAAATTAAATGTCATGCAAAAAGTAGACTACAGAGAGAGATGTAAAAAGTTTCTTTGGCTGAAATCGTAGTATTGTAAACACAAAGGGAATAAAATTTCTCATGGGAAGTCAACTGTGAGAAATAAATTAGTAAATATCCCAAATAATGCTATAGGAAAATGTGAAAATAAAGGAAAGAACAAAAAACAGAAGTAAGAAAAATGAAAATAGAAACAAAAGAATGACAGCTATAATGTTCGCTTATGAGCCACTCTGGCTATAATCAGTTGAGTGTTGTCGAGAGCAGAGAAACCAATAGCCCCTAAATTACAAGTTTCATTAGCTGAAATCCTGGTATTCTAAACACCAGGAAAATATAAGTTTGCTTGAGAAATCAAATGTGCAAGATAAATCAGTTAATATCCCAAACAATTATATAGAAAAATGAGAACATAAAAGGAAAAAAAAGTGAAAAGAAAAGTGAAAAATGAACATGTATCTGATCTAAGAAACCATGAGCCAGATAGATGAATGGTTCTTACTTTAAACCCCTAGAGTCTGAGATTATTTGACATGCACCAAATGCTACCGTGAGTTTGTAATTTTCAGTAAATATAATAGGATATTGTAGGTATTTTTAAAGCAGGTTTTCATCCACTTATACATTGAATTTGAGAAATTATCATTTTTAAAATTATGTCTATACTTGATAACTTGATTCAAGATTTTCATATTGATTGAGTAGTGACAATATACTGACAATATACTAAGAACAAAACTAAGAACTTTGTTTCAGAATACTTTTAGCTACAGTCTACACAGAACCAACAATTATTTCATTTATCCTTATTTCTTTCTTTATTTTTTTGACAATGAGTGTCGCTCTTCTTGCTCAGGCTGGAGTACAATGGCATGATCTCGGCTCACTACAACCTCCGCCTCCTGGGTTCAAGTGATTCTCCTGCCTCAGTCTGTCAGGTAGCTGGGATTACAGGCGTGCTGCCATCATGTCCGGCTTATTTTTGTATTTTTTTAGAGGCAGGGTTTCACCATGTTGGTCAGGCTGGTCTCAAACTCCTGACCTCAGGTGATCCTGCCGACTCGGCCTCCCAAAGGACTGAGATTACAGGAGTGAGCCACTGTGCCTGGCCAATTATTTCACAATAATAACTAAGCAATCCTGAAATTTTGTGTACACTTAAAATTGGTTGCAGAAAATTTTTCATTGGCAGGTTTTAAATACATAATAACTAAGGCCACATTGCTCCTTTTTGTAATTTTCAAATATTAATTAGCTTCAGCCTGAATCTATATTGTCAGCATTTTGCTTAATCATATCTAGGTGCTCATATTAGAAGAGGAAATTATTACTTGAATTTTTTCAGCCACTTAGAAGAATTGTATGCATTGGTGAAAATTGTATTTGCAGTTAGAGGGAATGGTAAAAAATGACAGTGTGTATTGAGCCCACCAGTTATTTTAGATGTGTAGAATAGCATCAAAACAAATCCTCTCTTTGTGTATTATGAAATAGTGGCTATATTTTCTTCAAGTCTGATCTCGTTTGCTTTAGATTTCTACATTAGCAATAAATCACCTTCCTTAGAATGTATCTTTTCCTTTCATTTTCTCACAGTATCTGCATTCTCTCAGAAGTGCCTCTTTGAAAATCATTTTCAACCTTCTGAATTTTAAGATAGATTGTACTAATCAGCTATTAGATATCTTAAAATACTTGTGGAATAGAATAACTTTAGGAAAATATGATGAAAGAGAAATAAGGAGAAAGAACAAGAATAGAACAAAAACTAAAAATAAGTCATTTATTTTGGTAGCGTTTTAATAAGAAATGTAATTGATGGCTAGTTAAACTTTCATAATCTATTATCAAAGCAATAAAAGTAAAATGAGCAAGAAGACAGAGATGTGAGGAAAGAGGAGAGTTCCTGGAAGTGTGCAAGTCAATACAGGTATCTACTGATTTTTGTTTATTTGTAGTTATGTTTTGAATAGATAATACAAGTATTTAATGCTCTATTGTAAGTGCACAAAATGTTATGCAAAGAAAGAACATTTTCTTCTATCTCCTAATATGCAAGTTTCTCTCCCAAAAGGCAGCCTGTGCCACTATCTTTGATACTATTTCTTATAGAGATGTCTCAATTCTTGTAGTTCAGATTTTCTCCTTATCTGTTCAGAGGATAGTTTTCTGTGCCAAAGAAGCCAAACTTATGTTTTTTTCAGTAGGATTTTAAGGAATAGAAAAATCATAGGAGTTCTATGTTTTTGATCTCATAGAGAAAAGAAAATATTCGCTTCTCTAACACCCTCTATGTTTATAAAATCTATATAGCAAGTGTTCCAGAGCCTTACAAAGGAATCTATATCGCTGTGGTCATTCAATTTTTGACCTCAAGAATAAAAGAAACCTGGAAGCTTTCAAAATAAGCTCTCCCATGAAGTGAATTGTAAGACTTTCTGGTTTTGAGTCAATTACCTTGAACAGTTTCTCTTGGTTTCGAAAAACAAACACTGAAAATGAAATATGTTATATCTTAAATCTGACAAATGAAGTTATTTTTATTTGACTTTTATAGAGATTCATGAAATTCTTCTTTGTAATTTGTAAGCAAATTTTTCCAAGCCATTATTTCCCCAGCCGTCAGGCGATTATACATCCCGGTCCATAGCCATGCAACACCCAGGGCTCCTATGGAAGGCGTCTACCCTGCCATGCCTTTGACATCAGACTTGGCCATGTGACTTTGTGGACCAATGGTATATGAGTTGGACTTATATGACCTGAATTCAAGTTGGCACTTTGAGGGTTGTCGCAAGTATTTGCCCTTGGTCTGATTCCTCATGAAAATCATAATATTTCTCACATAGAGGCTATTTACTCAGTTAGATTTCTTGTTTGTAGACACAGAACAAAGTTGTAGACAACTCAGGGGTGACAATACATTCTAGGTATAAGTCACTGAAATGTTGGTACTTCTTTAAGAACAATAAAAATATGGCAAAAATTCACTGATGAAAAGTACTAAAAAAGCCACGTGGTTTCTAGAAAATTGCTTTTGCATATTTTAAATAATATTGATTTTATGGGTCACTAAGCATCAATTAGGATTTTTTGCCAATATGACACTTTTTTATATAAACAAATAAAAATATGGTGACATCCAGGGGTAAATATGGGTCCATTAAAACCAATATACCAGAAAGATCTATTTTACTGAGTTTTTTATACATTTTGAAGGAGATGTAAAAATCATGCTTGCTGATTATAGTAAGGAATTTGCAAAGTCTTATTCTGTAATTGTAAGTTTTATATGAGCTGATGCTATTGCATTCAACTATATTTATAGCTAACTAATAATTTCCAAGTAGAGTTCATTAATTAATAAGATGAATCTGAATAAAAATCAATGATAGAAGAACACAAGCATCATCATTCACCTTGTGCTATTTCCATATTTATTAATAAATATTTATTATGTCCCTATGTCTGTGTTGTTACAGCTATGATTAGTTTAGCTAAGTATGCTAATGTATATTTAGATGGCCCTAAACTTTGTGTGTATGCATGAGGTATAAGTGTCACAGTTAGTGACATTCAAACTATTTGGAGATGAAATGATCCAATATGTACCAGAGAGACTACAAATTTGTCAGTTTGCTTATACCTCCAACAAAGCACTAAGTGGTCAATCTGTTAAGTTTTACAGTAGCTTCTGGGCAGGTGTTTTGGAGTTCATTCACATTATTCTATAGGACAGAAGGGCAGAACTACAGATAGAACCACAGAATAAGAAATAGCCTAAGGGAAAAGAAGATTCTGACTGTGTAGCTCTTACCTTTAGATGCCAAAGAATGGATCACAGACTAATTCAGAGGGGTGTGTACCCCCAAATTCCTACCAAGACCAAGACATTAGTAATGCTAGTTACGATGTTCAAATGCCTGGTGTCACATCCTATCTATCACATGGAAGTCACTGGGAATAGATTGACCATGGATGGTCCATTGTTTCCCTGTTGTTCCTTCTTCCTTCTGCACTCAGAAGCTTGCTTGGGGAGGTGGGGGTTGAGGAGGGGCCCTGGGGAGAGAACAAGGAGGCTTTGGAAGAAGGAAAATAATTATGATACAAAGTTTGAACTTTTCTTGACAGAGTTAAAATTCTGTTTTAATATTGGTGAGTATAGATAACTTGGGTGTGCAAAATTAAATCACACCCATTGCTCTCTTTTCTAGCCACATCAACCTGCCCCAGAAAAGAAAAGTTCCTGTGTTAGTCAAGTATACTGCATGAAAACAGATACATTTATACATAATCAAATTTTTACTATAAATGTGAATCTAACACACAATAAATATTTTGATGGCCTACTCTGTGTGAGAAATTATGAACACAATTTCTTCACATAGATTAAACTGATTTTTTTCAATCAGTAAATACTTATCAGAGATCTTATATGTCTTTTGTGGCATATTAGTTGACCCATCGTAGGCACTGTCTCAGAGGACAGTCTCAAACTCATTTCTCTTTCTTCCTTGGTCTATTGCTCACCATTAGGCAGTAGTCTGAACAATATATTAATGCATTTTGTGGATGAAAGTTTCTATCTCTCCTAGCACTTTCTGCATTAAATTAAATAGCACAGCTACTCATAATGATAATGGAATCTAATCGGCACGAATAAGCAGAAGTGGGTTATTATCAGTTAGAGTGCCCCATGCCCATATTCCTTAAAAGTGTCAGTAATCCTCTTTGCACTGGGTGAGGTAGGGCCTTATTGGGATACTCAAGCCTGGGAAACACCTTCGGAAGAAAACTATCTGCCCAATGGACAGTCCACATGTAGTGACTGGCTGATGCAAAGGTATGAGAGTCTGATTTACTTGCCTTCATTGATTGATTCCTGAAGAGTAATTCCAGGTGCTGACATTTTTGTTCTTTGTGTGCTCTGCTGAGACTTTTGGTGAAATTGCATTGCAATTCAACTTCTCCTCCTGCCCAATCCTACCTTATTTACTCGCCAACAGGGGTTGAACTTGAGACTACTTTCCGATAAACTTCTTGTATGCAAATCTCTGCCTCACTGTCTGCTAAGACTGACCTTCAATTTCCACACAGACACACACACCACACACACCATAGGTTATCTTCAGGCACGAAAATTTATTTGCGAGGTGAGGGGGATGTGCAATTGCTATTCTCCGACAGATTTTAGCAGACAGAAGATATTGACCTACTGTTTTCCCTTCTGATTTTAGTATGATACCATTTCTAATCCTTATCATTTAGTAGACAACGATTCACACAAGACAGTCTACCAAGTCCTATGCACAGTTTTATAGACCTCTCGTCAATGATCCATGATAATTAGAGTTGTAAGTTGGGGGAGTTATACTTGAATCCCTTCTGCTCTGTGGGCTTATGTGCTTGCTTCTTTCAACTTTGAATTATTTAAGGTATACTAAAATGCTACAAAACAGAAACCAAACTATATAGTGCTTCAGACTCAATAAAACATATTTCCTTTCCTTGCAATTTTCAAAATGTGGCTTCCAGGATCACAGCAGGCCTCATCGTCACAATCAGTGGAAAGGGGAAAAAGGTATGCCAGGGAATGCTGGGAACTGATCATGCACCGGGCCAACAATTGAACTACACACCTCTCCTTAAATGCTGTTGAATAAAGTGTTGCTGCATGGGTGTGCCTAATTCCAAGGCAAGTGTCTAGGAGAAAGGAGATAAAAGATATTTGTGAATAACTATTACTTCTGCCATACAGCTATACCTGATAACATTGAGTTGTGTTAAGGAGCAGTTCTTCAATTGAGAAAAATCTTGAATAGTAAACACAAAGAAGTTGTCAAATTGGAGCAGGGGCAAATGGCAATCACCAATGTACTTTTAGTGTCTGTTATCATAATGCAGAAATACTATCTGCTAATATATTTTGAAACTTTGTGGCAAAATAAGCACTGCACTTCAAGCCTGTTCCTCTTAAATGAACTAAGACCTTAAATTATTATTGCTCCTCTCCCTCAATTAGCCAATAAAACAAGTATATACTCTTACAATTCTAGATAATTTACAATTATAATTACCATTTCTGTTGAATATAGACTACAAAGAGGCCTGAGGTAGCTTGGAACTACTTTTCTTTGAGCATTATTAAAAGTATGTATTAAAAGGGCACATGCTTTGATCTGCTACTATGTGATGGCTTAAGGCTACAGCAGAGTTGTTAGAAAGTAGGAAAAAAAAAAAAAGATATCATCTTATAGTAAGCCTGAAAAGAAGGTGACTATTTTAAACAATACTGTGAAGAGTTTTGGAAAGCAAAACATATTTTTGTATTGCCGTTAAAAAAACACATAACAGAAAACACGTAACAGAAAAATACATAACATAAAATGGCTAAATTCTTAATCAGTTTTACGTGAGTGGTCAAATAGTGTTAAGTAGGTGCACATTGTTTTTGTGCAATCAGTTTTCAGAAATTTTTTGTCTTGCAAAGCTAAAAGTACAACTATTAAGCAACAATTCCCCACTTCCTTGTCTCAAAAAGAGTATGACTCCCATGCTCACTACAGAGAATCTCTAAATATTTCTCTGTCTTAAGTCAGTAACTCTTTTTTTTTTTTTTTTTTTGAGACGGAGTCTCGCTGTGTCGCCCAGGCTGGAGTGCAGTGGCGCGATCTCGGCTCACTGCAAGCTCCGCCTCCCGGGTTCACGCCATTCTCCCGCCTCAGCCTCCGAGTAGCTGGGACTACAGGCGCCCGCCACCTCGCCCGGCTAGTTTTTTGTATTTTTAGTAGAGACGGGGTTTCACCATGTTAGCCAGGATGGTCTCGATCTCCTGACCTCGTGATCCACCCGCCTCGGCCTCCCAAAGTGCTGGGATTACAGGCTTGAACCACCGCGCCCGGCCAAGTCAGTAACTCTTATACGTAAAGCCATACTTGTCTCTCTATGTGAAAATCTGTGAAGAGTCAGTGACTTTCACATCTCCCCTTTGAGGCTGTTGATTTATACGAGCAGGCTAATTCAATCTGATACTATTGTCCTTGTTTAGATATTCTGCATGCCCACTGGAAGAAAAAAAAAATCTGTGAGTGGTTTTTACTGACTTAATGTTAATTCATTTTAGTTAATTTTGTGAAAAGCTTCCTCAACGTTTAGTCGCCATTTATATTTTCTTTCTCTGAATCACTGTTATGCCCCTATTTTAGACCATCAGGAGATTTTAAATAGAGTATTTTAATAATACAGAAATAGATATGTTCATGCGTTTGCTAGGCACTTTGATTTTTTTTTACTTTTAATTTTACCTTTTTTTTTTTTTTTTTTTTTGAGACAAAGTCTCACTCTGTCGCCCAAGCTGGAGTGCAGTGGCCCAATCTTGGCTCACTGCAAGCTCCGCCTCCTGGGTTCATGCCATTCTCCTGCTTCAGCCTCCAGAGTAGCTGTGGCTATGGGCACCCACCACCACGCCTAGCTAGTTTTTATTTATCTATTTATTTTTAGTAGAGACAGGGTTTCACCGTGTTAGCCAGGATGATCTCGATCTCCTGACCTCATTATCCACCCACCTCGGCCTCCCAAAGTGCTGGAATTACAGGCGTGAGCCACCACGCCTGACCTGACTCATTTTTAAATAGTGAAAGATAATGAAATCTACCGGACAAATTTAATTTACATTTGAATCTAATGATGACACACATATCTGTGCTTCTCATTTGCTTCTTACTTTTCTCCTAGTTTTTCCACTTTCACATATTTTGACACAGAATACTTGAGACTATGAGATTTATAATAAATAGAAATTTATTAGCTCACAGTTCTGGAGACTGGGAAGTACAAGGTCAAAGCCAGCAACCAGTAAAAACCTTCTTGCTATATTAACACATAGCAGAAAGTAGAAAGGCAAAAAGGGTCGGTTCCCAAAAGCCTTTAATTAAGGAATTAAATCTACCTAGGAGCATAAAGCCCTCGTGACTCTAATGACTTTTTAAATGTCCTACCTCCCAATAATTTTACAATAGCAATTAAATTTCAACGGGAATCTTGGAGGGGATATTCAAACCATAGTAGGCCCCACACTCACAATTCATAAATTTGGATGAAGTTATTCCATTTCTAAATTTCATGAAATGAAGAGTTGTAATGGGGAACCAATTTTCCTCACTGGTGCTTTGTATATTATTAATCATGCATAATATAAATTGCAGGGGCCTTTGAAAACAGTATGCTGAGAATAGATAGGGCTCAAGGACAGTATCTCCAATTGAACTTTTAATGAACTCCCGTAGGCGCCAAGAAGGCGAGCAGATAAGGAAGAGCATAGAAACAAGGAACTGAGTAGGTTACATGTGGGAAAAGAAAGTTTGTTTTGCATTGCATTCTTTCTGCTGACGTGGGGTTTATGAAGTATAAATAAAGTGAGGCGGAGGCTCTGAGTGCAGCCGCCATGTTCTCTGTGTGTCTTTGTCTTTTGTGTGTTCTTTCATTCTCCACCACCCCCGGCACGGACCCCAACATAAATGGGTCTTAGAAATATTGTAAAAAATCTGCTATACTGACTCAACCAGTGCTATGACAAAATAGCAGAGCTAGAAGTCATACATACGAAACCAAAAGCCTGGCTATGCAATGGTTGTCCAATTATTAGTTATAATAATTATAATAGGAGAATTTATTTCTCATAGAGGCTTGATGAAAATAGACACTCTCTTCTCTCAGAAATGTGATAAATAAAGCCCTCAAATATTACAGCTTATGTATAAAACATATCGTTAAATTTGTCCGATTTTGACACAAATCCTAAGATATTAGTGCCTTTACATAAAGATAGTTCTTAATATAACTATCCAACCAGAAAAAAGATAATATTTTTATTATTTTAAATACAACTATATTAAAGCATTGTTTTCTGAAGAAGTGATAAGAAATTACTCCGATAAGCATTTAAGGGAAAATATTATCATAGAGTGATGTGACAGGTAGATGTTTCATTAGCTTTTAATTTTCCTAGATTTTTTAACTTTAAAAAATTTGTTGAGTTTTTTCTCATTCTACATAAACATCCACTTGCCTTGCCTATTGTTATATCTATAATTTTGCTTTCTTTTCGTTATACAAGTACCCCCAATTTTAAAATATATTTCTCCGTAATATCTGGATTTGTACTAATTTAGGAGTATATTGTTTCTTACCTTTTATTCCCTTTTGCTGTCAAAATTAGGCCTCTGAGATGATTTCTCCTTTTATGGCAGACACTGAAACAATTACAAAAAGATAAAGAAGAAACTTGACTTACAGCAGAATGAACTGATTAAGAAGCAAAGCTGAAAAGTGAATTTTTCTGTTATCCATACTAAGCGATAGTTAATATGAATGAGAAAATTGCCTGCCTGGAGAGAAATGTATGGAGGAAGGGACTTCTGCAAGAGAGAAGATGAATAAAGTTGAAAATGTCATTGCCAGGTTGTTCTTGAATGTGAACACTCCACTATTCCACCACTGGAAAGCCTTGGACTTGGATGTTTCTCCCAACAGAGAGAGGAGGATTGTATTCAGTGATCATGTGGATGATTCTTTCACAAATATTTTTTCTCCTCTACCTCCTATTGTGTTCGATGTTTACTTTCACAGGCCATTATGACTTGACCATGTGACTGACTCTGGCAAATGGGAAGTCAGCACACCTGACTCAAGTGAAGGCTGAGTCAAGGTGTAACCTAGCTTTTTCTTTTATGTTTCTACTACTTTCTTGAGAAAATCATGTTTTGGGTATTAACAAGGACTCTTCTTGCACCCTGGTAAAGATTCCCTCCTTATCCACAGTTTGTTCAGACCAGTTGAGCCCTTATTTTGTCTGACCCCCCTCTTTGTGTCCATGAGTGACTTAGGGAGCCCAGTTTCAGAAAAGAAACCTGCTAAAGCAGCTGATTAAGAATCTCCCCAACCTTGATATCCAGTTAAGCTTCTCTTCCTCCACCATTGATATCTAATCATGTTCCTGACCTCCTTCACTCTTGCTACCTAACCAAGTTTCTCTTAATAATTTTCCCCTTGCTGAGTCCTTATGTGTCTGTGGACTATAAATTACCAGTTGTTCCTTTTGTATTAGGACTTGAATTCAGTTTTTCTCCGCTATTGCAATAGTCTTGAAGAAAGACTTGTTTGCCTATCTAAGTGGTCAGGTGCAATGCTGCTTCGTAGTTGCCCTCTGATCATAAGTAACACATACACTAGAGCCATCTCACTGAAGCCACAAACTCCAGCTTGAAACTGAAAAAAAGAAATGCTATTTCCAGGCCAGGCACAGTGGCTCACGCCTAGTAATCACAGCACTTTGAGAGGCCAAGGCGGGCAGATCACGAGATCAGGAGATCGAGATCAACCTGGATAACACGGTGAAACCCCGTCTCTACTGGGGAAAAAAAAAAAAAAATTAGCCGGGCATGGTGGCAGGCGCCTGTAGTCCCAGCTATTCGGGAGGCTGAGACAGGAGAATGGCCTGAACCCGGGAGGCAGAGCTTGCAGTGAGCCGAGATCATGCCACTGCTCTCCAGCCTGGGCGACAGAGCAAGGCTCTGTCTCAAAAAAAAAAAAAAAAAAAAAAAAGAAAGAAAAAGAAATGCTATTTCCATGCCACTGAGTTTTACAGAGTTTGCTGACATAGCTTCGCGATTATAAATGTTTTGGACAATATTCAGGATATTAAAAAAAATTTGTTTTTCTCCTGATCAAAATTAAATTTAAAGAATAAATAAAATTGTAGATTTTCCAAGGAGGATATATTGCAAAGAATATTCGTTATGGTTACATTAAGATGTCAAAAAATAAATTATGTTTCTGAGTAATAATGTTTGTTTAGTAATAACATATTTGTTAGTAGTAACATATTTATACCTGTTTCAATAGCTAGTTCACGACATGGGGTTTTATGGGGGCATCATGATTTGGGGTGTTTGGATAGGTATTTGAAAAAGAAGTAGTTATTTTGAAATGTCTCGGTAAACCTTTGAGTAAAACATGCATTTTTTTGAATTTTATTTTGAAAAAAGTATCAATCAAACTAAAAACTGAGGAATCTTGAGTAAATACCTTAAACTTAATTGGTCCCAGGTTTTTCACTGGGAAAATGAGGGAAGTTGGACAGTGTTATTTCATAGCCCTTTCCAGACCAAGAAATCCATGATTCTAAGTATTCATTCTGAGCACTTATAGACTCATGGGTTCTATGTGGATATAATTCCTGACTCTAAAGAGTAACAGTATGGTTAGGGCAAAATGAAAGTTCTATATACAAGATAGTGAATAATATCAGTTAAAATATATTAAACAGACTACATATTTCATTGGTGTTCTGAGAAGGGAAAGATTTACGTAGGGTAGGATAAAAGAGTGAATCACAAGGACAAAAATTACTTGTACTCATTTTAGGATAAAACTAGAATGTCTAATGGCGGAGCAATGTCCCTTTGGCTGGCAGGAAGGATTCTCTACATTTGCCTTGAGTTGGCATCAGACCTGGAGTTTTAAACATCACATTCAAACTGTACTATTGATATTTCTGCTTAATGAAGTGGCATTTATTGAGAACCCTGCCTCTTGCAGGCAGAAATAACTAAAAAGGTAAATTCAATTCCTGTATTTGAATCAGTTATTATTTTTTCTTTCAGAACTTATTAGGCTAGCACACTGCTCAATAGGTTTAAAATAATGAGCTTCTCATTTTTTTATCTGATATGTATGTCATTAATTGTGAGCCCATTCTCTATTGCCACTCTTTTCTAAGAACGTAAATAAAGGGATATTGACCATACTGAAAAACTCTTGATGGATGCTAATATTTTCACTGTATCATTACTTATACACAATGGAAAAGAAGCTTGTATATTTTCTGTCAGGAAGTAGCATAAAATCTATACTGAGGGATTACTTTAGGGTACTAATAATGTTCACCAAAAAGAAATAAAAGAATATTCCTTATTGCCCGTGACTTTTGCATGTTAATTTAATGGCTAAAATTTCCTTAAATATATAGTTGTAATGTTCACTTCTGTTCATTTCTGCCACATCATACAAAGGATTTTTCCCCCAGGTCACAAGTTTGAACTAAACTTGGTATTACTTTAAATGTTTGCAGTAGCCTTTAGAGGGAAGCCTGCCACTTTATTCATGGTGTGAGGTTGAGTACAAATGATGAGGAACAGACAACTTTTAAACACACGTAGATACTGACATAGTCAATGTTTTCGTTGTAGGTAGGAGGCTTTATAACACATAAATTCAAACCTTTTTTATCTACAGATTGATTAGGTGATATCAGTTGGACTGAGGACATGACATAAATTAAATTTTCTCTCCATGTATTTTGTGAGACATCTCCACATTCAGATATCTGACAACCAAGTACTCTTTCCTGGATCCCATGCCTTAAAGCAATTTATGTCCTATTAACACAATTTCTTCTCCCTTCTCTAAGCATAAATCAATTTAGTGTAACCTATTTTTTAAGTTAATTATTTCTTACCTCAGCTTTTATTGCTCTCATTTTTAATTTAATAAATTTATTTTAAATAATGGATACATAATAGTTGCCCATATTTATGAGGTACAGGTGATGTTTTGATGTAAGCACACAATGAGTAATAATAAAATCAGGATGATCAGGGTTTCCATTACCTCAGGCATTTATTATTTCTTTGTGTTAGAAACATTCCAATTTTATATACAACAAGTTATTGTTGAGTATAGTAGCCTTATTGTGCTACTGAATACTAAATCTTCTCTCTTCCATCTAACTATTTCTGTCCCCATTAATCATTCCTTCCTTATCCCCCTTTCCTCTACCCTTATTCAGTCTTTGGTAACCATCATTCTACTGTCTAGCTCGTTGAGTTCAATTATTTTTTTAACCCCAACATATGCATAAGAACATGTGACATTGATCTTTCTGTGTTTGGCTTATTTCACTTAACATAATGTCCTCCAGTTCCATCCATGCTGTTGCAAATGACAGAATTTTATTCCTTTTTATGGCTGAATAATATTTCATTGTGTACATTTATTTCATTGTTTTTAATCTCTTCATTTGGCGATGGACACTTAGGTTGATTCTATAGCTTGGCTATTAATGAATAGTGCCGCAAAAACATATGGGAGTGTAGGTATCTCTTTAATACACTCATGTATTCTCCTTCGCACATACCCAGAAGTGGGATTGGTGGATCATATGATAGTTCAATTTTTAGTTTTTTGAGAAATCTCTATACTGTTCTCCATAGAGGCTGTATTAATTTACACTCCCACCAATAGTGTACGAGGGGTTCCCTTACTCCACATCCTCATGAGCATCTGTACTTGCCTGCCTTTTTGATAAAAGTTATTTTAAATGGGGTGAGATAATGTTTCATTACAATTTTTCTTTGCATTTCTCTAATGATGAATAATATTGAGCATTTTTCATATACCTGTCGGTCATTTGTATGTCTTCTTTTAAGAAATGTTTATTCAGATCTTTTGCTCATGTTGATCAAATTATTAATTTTTCCATTGAGTTGTTTGAGCTCCTTATCTATTCTGGTTATTAATGTTTTGTCAGGTGGGTAGTCTGCAAACATTTTATCCTGTCTGCTGTCTCTTCCACAGAATGGGAGAAAATACACTCTCTCATGATTTATTGTAAACTTTACCTCTCTTCCAAATCCTAGGTGTTCTATTTTACTATTCTTTTTCTACGTTTTTAGGGACATTGTCTCATTTCTTTTAATTACATAAATGAAACATGAATCCATAGCCTTAAAAAATGTATAGCTAATTCCATTTATTCTAACTCCCAACCCCCATCCACTCCATTCTTCAGAAACTATCAATTTGCTGATCATTTTATTGCTGATCATTTTTCAATATGGTCTTATAAAATATGTAATGCTGACTTCTTCCTTAGTTTTCAGTAAATGGTGTAATAATGTACATACTTTTCTGCAACTCATGTTCTTACTTGCACTATATTTTGGAATCTAAACTTGGCAGTACATGTAGATTATCTGTGTAGATATTTGTCTGTTGTATGACCTAAGAAATAGTCTTTTGATCAAGTGCATTTTACTTATGAATATATATGCAGTCAAGACCCCCTCCAATGAGGCTCGTGAAGATACACTGCCACCAGTTTTTTTTTAGAGTTCGCACTTTCCCACCACATTGCTCATACTTCATATTATCAAACATTTTCATTGTTCTTATCTGATATTGAAATGTTATTTGTAATATTTTAATTTGCATTTTTCTATTTTTTGTGTGACTGACAAGATTTCTTTTTCCATTTTTTTCTTTCTTTGTGAATTATTTGCTACTACCTTTGTTAAGTTTTCTTACTAGATTTTGATTTCTTTTACTTACATACATCTATATATTCTAGATATTCATCCTCAGACTTCTTTTCATAATGCATTTAATTTTTTTTGGTTTGTAGTGTTTACCTTTTGTGCTTTTTTTTGCATTCTGATGTAAAACTTATTTATCCATTATTTAAGATTATTGTTCACATAAAATCTTTAAATGGACTATATAAATGTGTATATATGTATGTGTGTGTGTGTTTGTACATGTGTGTATTTTCTAATTTTCTTAATTTCTATGCATACTAGGGAAGGCTTTTAATTTTTAATTACACATAAATAAAATGATATACAAATAGTTGGGCACCTATAGTCCCAGGTACTTGGAAGGCTGAGGTGGGAGAATTGCTTGAGCCCAAGAGTGGGAGACTAGCCTCGGCATCAAAGGGAGACCTAGTCTCTAAATATATATTTATATGTATTAAAATAATTGCTTTTAAATTAATAATATAAAAAGTAATTTTAATCTGTGACACAGTTATCTCCTTTTTCAGGGAATATCTTACATTTCTTAAAAATATTTTATCCTTAAATGTTTTAATATAGGCCAGGTGCAATGGCTTACGCCTGTAATCTCAGCACTTTGAGAGGTGGAGGCGGGCCGATCACCTGAGGTCAGGAGTTCTAGACCACCCTGGCCAACATGACGAAACCCCATCTCTACTAAAAATACAAAAATTAGCTGGGTGTGGTGGTGGGCACCTGTAATCTCAACTACTTGGGAGGTTGAGGCAGGAGAATAGCTTGAACTCAGTAGGGGGAGGTTGCTGTGAGCTGACATCATGCCACTGCACTCTAGCCTGAGCAAAAGAATGAGACTCCATCTCAAAAAAAAAAAAAAAAAAAAAAAAATTCAAAGTTTGCATCTAAAATGTAAATGTTATATTTTAATTAAATGTCAAATATTTAATACATCATTATTCTATTGTGAATACAATCTATTTTTCTATTTATATTTCTATTTGGTTAATGTAGTAATAAGAATAATTTAAATTAGTTTAAATAATTTGTTAGTTGGTTATCTTACAATTTCTATGTAGACATTGGCATCATCTACCCATATTAAAATTTTGACATTATAATTTATTTTTTATTTATTTTTTACATTCTTATTGCATTGTCTTGGCCACACATATAAATTAAATACTGCTGAAAATATAATGTGAGAACTTGTAATATCTTACAAATAGACATATATGTACTGTAGTTTTCTCATGAATGTACAAATAATCAAGTTTGAAAAATATTTTATATTTTTATTTTTTAATTGTTGTGTGTTTGATGCTTGTTAAAATACAGAAGAAGTATTATATATCACATGTTATTTTGACATCATCGAGATATTCTTATTATTTTTCTCCGTTACTCAAAATGGTGAATTAGCTCATATATTTTCTGATGGTGGACTATCTTGACTTACTCAATGAAATCTGCCATGAAAATAGAGATTTGCAGGATCTATGTGTTGTTTTTCGTACTTATTATTTGGAATGTCAAATTTCTGATTTCAGTAGCTAAGCACATGTGTGATGGTGGTGGATATGGATATCAACAACCCAAACCCAATTCTTTTAACCTGATACTGGAAGTCTTCAGTCAGTTCCTTTATGAACCACCTCAAATTCAGAATCACTTCACCCAATAATGCAGTTCTTCCAGGGGTGAAGGGTGACCCCTATCCCATGACTGACAGTGGCAGAAGGCTAGGCCATGTGGGGTCACTGTGAAACAATTCAGGTGAGCCATTTACCTCCAGTGTCCCCTGGGTATTAGCTGAACCTGTTGTTAGGCATTCTTCACAACTGAACCTGTTCCTCTGCAAATCTATTTCTTTCCCATTCTTTTTACAGGTGTTGATTCTAAGGGTACTCCCTAAGCAACATTCTATACAGCAATCTCCCACTCAAGATCTGCTTCCCAGAAAGTTCGACCTGTAAGAGATGGTTTCAGTTTTCTGAGAAAAAGGTGATGAGATAATTTTTAGGATTTGGGTCACTCAATATCACATTGAAATTGAGGAGCCCATTACTGGTAGTAACTGGAATGTAGATGGTGGTGGGCTACCACTGGTGGGGAATTGGATGGTATACCAATGTAAAGGAAATACATTAGTTGAGAGATGTGCCAGAGACTTGAAAAATATGAGGGATATATTAACTATACAGATAATGGAATTGGGTAGACGTGATACACTAAGCTGATGTGAGTCAAAAAGATAATGGAAGACAAAAGTAATTAAGAAGCAATTTTATGTCAAGTGTGAAAGTGAAGAACTCTTCTGAGTCCAAGTTGGTTATGATCTCCCACAGTAGGAAGGCAGGCAAATTGAGGACTAGGTTCAAGACTTATTTTCTTTTTTTTTTTTTTTTTTTTTTTTTTTTGAGACGGAGTCTCGCTGTGTCACCCAGGCTGGAGTGCAGTGGCGCGATCTCGGCTCACTGCAAGCTCCGCCTCCCGGGTTTATGCCATTCTCCTGCCTCAGCCTCCGAGTAGCTGGGACTACAGGCGCCCGCCACCACGCCCGGCTAGTTTTTTGTATTTTTAGTAGAGACGGGGTTTCACCATGTTAGCCAGGATGGTCTCGATCTCCTGACCTCGTGATCCACCCGCCTCGGCCTCCCAAAGTGCTGGGATTACAGGGTTGAGCCACCGCGCCCGGCCTCAAGACTTATTTTCATCTTAAGCTGCAGGTCAACACAATTTGGTTATGCCAAAGACAGCAACCTTTGGGTAAGAGTGGTACATTCATATATGAGGTAAATATATACTAGAGTTGAAGCCCTGTAAATCTTGTGTTCCAGCAACTAAGACAAATATTGCACCCCGAAATACCAACATTCCTTGAGAAAATCAATGAAGCACAGTTTGGAGAATGGACCTTATTGTGCTTCAGTGGCTTATTCAAACAGGAGTTGACAGCTTTACCAGGTATGGATTTTCTTTTTTTTTTTTTTGCCTACATGATCCCAGCCAGCATGATTATCTGAGGTTTGCAAAATGTTTATTTATTGGCCTAAGATCCCACATTACACAGCATAAGGGGACCCATTTTTCACAAAAGTAAGAGTTGAAGTAGGCCCCAGACTATGAGACTCATTAACTGTATCCCATATCAACTGCCAAGAAGCTTGCAGTCTAATAGATGGTTGAAACAATTTACTGAAAGCACATTTGAGACAGTAGCTCAGAAGTGATGTTCTGCAGTAATGGGAAGCCATCCTCCAGGATTCAGCATACACATTGAATAAATAACCCTTTTAAAGTATGATGTTTTCCATAGGAAGAAAATGTATGGTTCCATGAACCATAAGATGAAAGGAGAAGGGTCCCGGTTTAAGATCGCTCTCAATGGTTCACTTGGAGAATGTGTACTTTCTGTCCTTCAACTTTGGTTCTCTAGGTTTAGAGGTTGTGGGCCATAAAAGAGGAAAAACTTCCACCAGAAAACAAAAAGACCCATTGAACTTTATAGCTTTCTGGAAGATGCTGTGGGTACATTACGTTCAGGGACAAGTAGGCAATAAGAAAATGTTCTCATATGTAAAAGTGATCCTGATCATAATAAAGAGAAGAAACTACTGTTAAAAAATGGTAGCATTGGTAATATAATGAAACATAGACAGTGCAACTTGTAGTCCTTTTGTACTTCCCTGACCAACTGTGTTGCTAAACAGATTTGTTCAGAAATTCTACTCTGAAAATGATAGGATAATCACTGTCTCCTGTACCTCAAGACTGATGGTTTGATTCAGAGTCTTAAGTGAGGCCAAGAAGTTGTTAGTTGAGGGTGAGAGGCAACTGATTAGATAGCAAAAGAAAGAGATAATGTATAGTATTTGTTGCAGTGCCAATGTCAGCTGAAACAATGGATGTGTCTTTCTTCCTATTACCTTTACCTGAGAAAGGGAGGTCCACCTGAATACTGGAGGAGCTACTTCTCCAAAGAATGTAGAATTGTGTACATTTAGGTTGACCCATATTTTAGTAGTCATAAATAATGACACAATAAACACAGAAGTACAGGTATCTCTTTGACATGCTGATTTCACATCCTTTGGATATACATCCAGCAGTAGGGTTGGATTGCTGAATCATATGGAAGTGCTACTTTAGTCTTTTGGAGAACTTTCATGCAGTTTTCTATAATAAAGAAAAGGTGGAGTCTCCAACTCCCAGGGCGAGCGACACAGAAGACCGGTGATTTCTGCATTTTCAACTGAGGTACTGGGTTCATCTCACTAGGGAGTGCCGGACAATCGGTGCTGGTCAGCTGCTGCAGCCCGACCAGTGAGAGCTGAAGCAGGACGAGGCATCGCCTCACCTGGGAAGCGCAAGGGGGAAGGGAATCCCTTTTCCTAGCCAGGGGAACTGAGACACACAACACCTGGAAAATCGGGTAACTCCCACCCCAATACTGCACTTTAAGCAAATGGGCACACCAGGAGATTGTATCCCACACCTGGCCGGGAGGGTCCCAAGCCCACAGAGCCTCCCTCATTGCTAGCACAGCAGTCTGCGATCTAACCGCAAGGCAGCAGCAAGGCTGGGGGAGGGGCGCCCGCCATTGCTGAGGCTTAAGTAGGTAAACAAAGCCTCTGGGAAGCTCGAACTGGGTGGAGCTCACAGCAGCTCAAGGAAACCTGCCTGTCTCTGTAGACTCCACCTCTGGGG